>NC_056744.1:1496915333-1496922833 GCF_019279795.1 Protopterus annectens | reverse complement strand
ACAGGGAGTTATATATAAAGTCTTGAGTTTGTGTATAATACCTAAGTGAGATAGTGTGTTGAATGCCTTTACCAGGTTAAGGTAGGCAGTATGCACTTTTTTGCCCATCATCCATGGCTCACGTGGCCTTCTCAAAGTAGCCCACTGGGTTTAGTAGGTGGAACCTACCATTGATGAAAAGAAACTGGGATGGGTCCAGTGTTTGAAGATTTCCTATGTATTTATGAGATCCATGATAACTTTTTCCATGGCCTTGTATATAAGACTAGTCTAGCTTATGGGTCTGTAGTTTCCTAGGTCTGTTGATGGTCCACCTTTATGTAGAGGGATGACTGTTGCAGTCCTGCATTCCCTAGGGATGAAGCCTGACAGGAGGCTGTGGCTGAATAGACATTCTAGTGCACCTGAGGGGTAATTTCTCAAACTATACAGGAGGCATCCCTGGATGTTATTAGTGCTGAATGCAGTAGTGTGTTTAGCCCTGGAGAGTTCAGTGAGGACCTGTGCTTTAGTAACAGTGGGGGGAATAAGTGGTAGAGGGTATTTCCTGGGGCGTAACTAGTCATCTTAGAGTCATATGGACTCTGTCTTCTACCTGTATCTTATTGCTGCTGTATAATACTTTTGAGTAAACTTACTGTCATCTACTCTTTTATCTTACTGTCTTTTATCTTACTAACTTCCTTCTATCCACCACCTATTGTCAAAATTTCTTGGCAATTGAGCCTTCTTATCTTCAGTTTGTGATATTTTTATCCTGAAAAAAAACAAAAAAAACAAAAAACAAATATATTTTTGTTTTGTCTGTATGAGTTATTGTTCTTCTTCTTTCAGCTTTTCCCAGTTAGGGGTCGCCACAGCGGAACTCCGGGCCGCTAATGATTGGCAATAGAATTTTATGGTGCCAAGATGCCAGCCCGATGCCCATCCTTCAGTGAAGGCACACCCATTCACACATGTCTTTTTTTTTTTTTTTTTTCAATAATAATTCTTTATTTTATTTTTTCCAAACAACTAATACAGTACTACCAATGCCACTCAACTGCAGGGAAGACATGCAGACTCCACACACAAGGCACTCCAGCCAAGAATCGAACAGGAAAATCTCTTGCTGTGAGGCAACAACGCTACCGCTGCACCACCACGGCTACATTGTATGAATAGTATAAGCTTATTGTACTACCATTGTTATATGCTTTTAGATACAATGTCAAGGAACTTGCATTAGAACTCCTATTGTAATTGTCATATGTACAAATGTATAACTATGTAATCTTCCTTGGAGCTTTTCACCCCGGTTCTAAAAGACATCTATAATACACTCAGTTTAAGAAACACCACTGGACATAAAATTAACAAAATAAAAATGGAGAGATCCTTCTATAGTTAACATAGCCACTGCGTTAAACAGCTTATTTATATTTATACATTTTATATACTAAGCTGCGGTAGCATTGTCACCTCACAGTAAGACGCTGTCTGGTTCGATTCTCAGCTAGAGCGTCTTCTGCATGGAGACATGCGTGAATGGGCATACCTTCGTTGAAGGTTGTGCATCAGGGCTGGTAACTCGGCACGTAAAAAGCAGCTACCAATCATTAGCGGACTGGAGTTCCGCTGTGGTGACCCCTAACTGGGAAAAAGCAGAAAGACACAACATTTTATATACTAACATGCATACAAATATTGCAGATATGAGCAATAATGCTGGTCTTGCCTGCAAAGCTGTAGTTATACTTTGACTTCATTTCATTTAAATTTCTTGTATTTTTTCAACTATCATTTTGATTTAATTACACTTCTGTATTTTGCCCAGGTGTTTGACATTCCTTCTGAAAGTGGTATAATTCTTGATTCTATTTACAATTCTCTGTTTGTGTCTTGCACCATTGAGCTCAGGCTGTGACTCGAAAGGGTCTGCCATCCTCCCACTTACATGGTTATCAAGCTGAAATTGGTAATAACACAAACAAACAGCTGAATAAAGAAATAAGGGGGGAAAATAAATGATTTCAAACTGAGGTTACGTTTAATTCATGGTACCTTGGAGAGTTCAGCACACATCTATTTGTTGTTTCATTACATATTGAAATAAACAATTCCTTGTTTGTTTACAGGTACCTTGTTAGGTGAGTATATAGCTGGTACTCTTACAGGAGATGAGACACAGTAGGAGGTATTCGGAAAGGAAAAATAGCAGAGTGTACAAAGCTGAACTGTGCAGTTAGTGCTGCCATGCAGGGCATGTGCTTTTCAGAGATTTCTGTAGCGCAATCATGGTTGTATGAAAATTGGTGTGGTCAGTACTATATATTAATGACCATATAATGACATTCAAATGAGGTGGCTTATAGAAATACATTCATCAATAAAGTGATGGCTGATGCTTTTGTGTGCATATATATTCGAGTCTGTATTAGAAGCATGAAAGCACATATCTGCAACTACATATAAGTCGACACATAATGCGCGAAACCCGTAAAGAGCAAATGGCCACAGCCTCAAATTTTTCCTAGTGAAGAAATTCACGTGGCCGTCAAAAAATATTAAAAACCCTAGTCAGGTGGGGTGCTTCGCCCCCCCACACCCCCCAACATGGGGGGCTGTGCCCTCCACACTCCCAACTAAATATACCAACTCCGAGATCACACTACAGCAAAGAAAAGGGCAACACACTGTAGTTAGCCAACTACCTCCTTGCCCTGTGACATATTCACCAAATCACTTAAATGCAGTTCGATGAATATGTGTCACTCATTACGTGTTGGCTCAAAAGCCATTTCATGCTTCTGATATAGACCCTTTATATTCTATATGCAGCATGCACATTTGTAAGATACTTGGTAATTATATATTAGGTTGATAAGTTCATATGTATGTACAAGGCATGCAATTCAAAAGACCACTAATAAGCATAGCCAGCTAAGCCCAAGCACTGTCGAGTGAGTTTAGCTTCATGGTCAAGAAACACCATGCTATATATTCCAAAGAGGAGTTATGATTTCCAGACTATTCTTTCAGAATATTACTGAATAGAGACCATGCGTAGTATTGCTTGACATGCATAGGAAGTTTATTCCATAAGTGTAGGATTCCTTGGGATAGAAATCTGTTGTGTCAGCCGTGTTCCATTTCTGTGTCTATAAAAAGATTAAAGTCTTCTGTTGTGGGTGTTCATGATGGTGTACATGTTGCATAACTGTAAGAAGTCAAGCAGGGTGGAATGAGCCATGTACCCTACTGATGTACAGCACTCTGCCTGCTGAAGAATGGCATACAGAGCAAGAACTGCAAAATGCCATTTGATCCCTTGACATAAGTATCACCATGAATAGTAGGCAACAGTAAGGACTGTAGAAGGGTGTACAGCTCAGCAAACTGTGTGGCATCAGTGTAAATATCATAATTTGGTCTTAAACACAAATTTTACAAGTTATACCTTTGGTACCACAATACATCACAGGTAATGTCAGCATGTTCCAGGAGGTGATATACAAGACGGGTGTTTACATTCACATGGAAGAGCACCAGCAAGGTACCTGGTAATCAAACATGCAGGAAATTCCAGTCAACAAAAGGTATTGTTGGAAAGTGCAGTGTGTGTCTTACAGGTCACAAGCACCCAGGTTCTGCAAATAAAAGACAACAATGTTAGACGTGGTATAAGAGGTTATTTTTCAGGTATCTTTCATAAGCATTGCACTTCCATCTTCCTAATTCCTTGATATTTTCCCATGATGTCCTTGCCCACTGCCCATGAGAAGCTGCCACTATACTAATTGAGTGTAGAATCTGAGTGTGGGGTATATGTTTGGGATACAAACTTCACCACTCCACTGCTTCAATACAACCCTCACCTGAAGTTGGGTAAGCAGAGTACCCTTTTCATAGCAGAAAACTCCTCCTTCTTAAGTGCCAGTCTATAATAAAACAGTGTGAGTGGGCTTCTGTGTTTGGTAATGTTGTAGGCATTGTACTACATTCCATTCTGTGGCCCCTGAGGGTGGAGCCAGCCACTGTTTTTTACCTCCTCATCAGTCATAGGTTGATCCTGTTTATACTTGGAATAATCTTATTTTAACCAGCTAAATGCTCCACATATTTATTTACATAAAACAGCTTTTCAACTTACTTTCATAGATTAGTACTAGGCTAACTGCCCTTGCAAGCCATTTTAAGCCTAGACAATTATCCCCTGTGAGATTCAAACCCTGTACCTTGTGTCTGTAAGGCAAACACCTTAACCATTAGGCCATCCTCCCAACCCCACTTTCGTACATATATACATAAATAACTAAACAGACTCACACATGCTAGTGAAACTGTGATTTCATTTATTTAAATAATAAACAATCAAGCAGACACACAGGTCTCATGTGAAGTCATGGTTTTATTTATTTGACTATATTGCAATTAATGACTTATCTAGGCATACATTGCTATTTTTGATATAATGTAACAGTTGTACACAGAAACAGTGTAAATTGCAATGGAGAACAAATGTGATCTTTTGTTGCAAACATACAATTTGCTGATCAAGCATGACAATTCCAGATGTCTGTAATATACACTCATTGGTTAAAAGAATGCAATTACACCTATAAAAAAATAAAACATAAATACCAATGGAGGCATCCTTGGATATGTAACATAGCCACTTGATTAAACAGCTTATTTATATTTACACATTTTACATTCATGTACGTACATACAAATATTTTAGGCATGGGCAATTATGCCCTTGTAAATGTACCAGAACAAGTCATTTCCATATAAGTGAAGAAGATGTTCTTAGCTTCTGAAGTAGTGCTTGCTTTAATATAATTAGACATTTTGTCCATGTGTTGGCTACTGTTCCAGTTACTACATCTCTCATTCCTATATCATCGCCTACACAGATTGTCTGATTCTTTACCACTCCTTGATAACTCAAAACATTCCTAGAATTAGTTGTCTCTAATTACTCTCTACTTAAGGTCTTCACTTAAATATCAATATGCGATGGAGTAAAAAGTTCAATATTGTAATCTTTTGTAATAGCTTAAACTTTCAGATCCATGAATGCCTTTGGTATATTTTCTATGTGCTGTTTCCAATATATTTAAGCTAATTTTATAAGATTTCTACATTATTATTCCATACTCTAAATTGGGTCTAGTGTAACTTACAATCCATCATTTCTGATTTCCTAGACTTGATATAAATCTTGTATGTTTTTTACAGCCTATAGATTTAAAAATTATCATTAAACAATTTGCTGGTATGATCAGAAAAAAACCCCTCAAAACTGGATCTATCTATATTCCCTGTTTCTTAAATGAATCCACATTTTAAATCACTGTGTGCTCTATTAAATGGTCATCCTTTAATCTATCTCTCTCAAATTTCATAGGCTTTGCTGACTGTTGATAACTTTATCAGCATATTATTCACCTGTGCCCAAATGGTTTGAAGTACTCAAGTTATTTTGTCCTATGTGTGACAGATGTAAGCTGTTTACCTATTTAGTTACCTGCATGCAGACAAGAGAACACTAGAAATGAAAAAGATCAGAAATATGTAAGGTAAAGAGCCATAGGTCTGGGTACAAGCAGTATGTGACAACCTGACTGTAACCTTGAGATTCACCTGTCCAGTTAATGTGTCTTTGCCATGTCCTATTTGTAAGCCATGTAGCTATCCATCTTATCAAAACTACATCAATAAATAGTTGTTCTAATGTAATGACAATTGTTTTGTGTATGATCTTAGCCAAGGCTGATGTTAAGCCTATATAAGCAATACCACAGCACAATTTGCCATTTATAACTGTTATTGCATTATTACAGAGCATCATGTTGCAGGTAATTATATATCTATTTTCAGCATATGCATGCTTATATAGAGTTTCAAGTCCTAGTATTTTCAATGTTGATGATACATTATGTAAAATAACCTTCTCCATTACTTTTCCATAGAAACAAAATAAAGTTATGGGTCTCTGTGACTCTGGGTTTGTCCTGTCCCCTGTACCTTAAATATGGGTTGAATGAGTGCATATCTCCAGTCTTAAGATATGGGACTCTGTGACTCTGGGCTTGTCCTGGTCCCTTGCCTGTTAAATATGGGCTGAACAAGTGCATGTCTCCAATCTTAAGTAATGGGTCTCTGTGACTCTGGGCTTGTCTGTTCCCCTGTCCCTTAAATATGGCTGGAACAAGTGCATGTCTCCAATCTTAAGTTATGGGTCTCTGTGACCATGGGTTTGTCATGTTCCCCTATCCCCAAAATATTGGTTTCACAAGTGAATGGCCCCAATCTTAAGTTATGGGTCTATGTGACTCTGGGGTTGTCCTGTTCCCCTTTCCATTAAATATGGGTGGAACAAGTGCACATCTCCAATCCCGAGGAATCTCTTCATACTTTAATGACCTGGTGAATAACAAATACAATGTTACTGTAAGTTCATGCTGAAGTGTTCTCAGGTCATTGTTACTAATTCTATTTGATCTTTGTCCTTTGTGTCCAATGTGTGCATATTTATGTTTCAATATAATGCAATGTAATTTAATATCAGTATCTGAAGTTAACGGGATGTTATTAGCCCAACTTTTCACTGGGTCTACATTACTGCATCGAGAAAGCCATTAATCAAATGGCTTTTTAACTGAAAATGCTGGTAAAAGAAACTGCATTTGTGAGGGGTGCATCCCCACACCCCTCGCTAATTATATATACCAACTCTGAGATTGCACTACAGTGAGGAAAGGGCAATTTTTCCGATTTTCACAGTACCACAATCTCACAAAACACACTTCTATTACTGGCATTTTCTATTAAAAAGCCATTTAACGGCTTTTTTGATGCTGTAATATAGACCCCTTTTCACTACCTTTGTGCAGCAAAAACTATTATGAAAAAGATTTTGTAATTGTATTTATAAACTGTTGTGTTAGTTTGTAGGTTTTCAGTCCTACCACATGTTTGTATGTGTGTGTGTATGTGTGTGTGTGTGTGTGTGTGTGTGTGTGTGTGTGTGTGTGTGTGTGTGTGTGTGTGTGTGTGTGTATATATATATATATATATATATATATATATATATATATATGTATGTATATGTATATATAAAGAGGGGGGGAGAGGGAGATTTACTAACAAAATGTGGAAAATCAAAATAATTTTGATCAAATCAGTTTGCTGAAATTGGTATTAACGAATTACCAGAATTTTGAAAATGGTAACAAGGAACTGACATTTGAACACAGGAAGTGTCAATGTCGAAAGTCTGTGTTACTGGTAATATTTTTGCAGGGGGTCAAGCCCTCCTGCACCCTCCACACGCCCTACATATTTTATATTCCAACTTCGAGATCACACTACAGTGGAAAAAGGGTACATTTCCCAATCCCCACTGTAGTGTGATGTATTATCAGAACTTTGATTCCACATTATCGAATGCACACTAACATTCGCTACTGCTGAGTCGAACATTTTTTGCATCGGCATTATGAAAACTTGAAA
>NC_056744.1:1496911678-1496914277 GCF_019279795.1 Protopterus annectens | reverse complement strand
CCACAGCGAATCATCTTTCTGCTCATGATTGGCAGTGGAGTTTTACAGTGTCGAGTTGCCAGCCCGGCACCCAACCTTCCATAGAAGGCACACACATACACACACACACACACACACACACACACACACACACACACACACACACACACACACACACACACACACACACACACACACACCTAGGGCCAATTTAGAGTGCCCAATCCACCTACTGCATGTCTTTGGGATGTAGGAGGAAACCGGAGCACCCGGAGAAAACCCACGCGACCACAGGGAGGACATGCAGACTCCGCACAGAAGGCACCCCAGCCAAGAATCAAACCGGAGAACCTCTTACTGTGAGGCGGCAACACTAACCGCTGCACCACCATGGCCGCTAATCCTACAAAAACTTTCCTACATTAAGAAGCAGACTAATTTTATAAGTGAGGTTTTAATTAGGATTTGTGGTGTCCATCTTTTTTTGCAAGGTTGTAACTGTGTAGTTGTGAGATGTCTGTGTGGTTGTACTTCCATTCATGCCAGGTATTCTCTCTGAGGATCAAGAGGGCTTTGAGCTCATTTGTTAACCAGAAGTTGTTTTATTTCAAAATGAGAGCTGTTCATCCCTTCATCTGTTTCTGTTTGTATTTTCCTTAAGAAGTAGCTGTGTGGAAGGTTGGGTTCCCTACTGTTTGTTTTCTTTTTTTTTTTTTTTGCAGAATGACCAGATTTTTACCTCATATTATCGGTTCATTCAGCAATAAATTTGCAGTTTTATGGCAAATCATTATGGACAGACATTACTTTTAGTCTGAGTCTTCAGATAATACTGAAAATGCAGTCTAATATGTAACTTATTTCTAAGAGCAATAATTAAAAACTGTCCCTGATTTTGGATCTTTGTCCAGCCATTATTTTTAGCTTGTGCATACATAGGCAACTGCTGCAGGGGTTGTTTGGGCTAATATTTCAATTTGGTGTCATATAAGAGTTTGTGCATACATGAACATCTAATAGAGGGGTTGTGGGTGAGATATTTGATTTTCATGTCATTTAAGTGCTTGTACCTACTTACATGACTGAAGTACTGGAGGGGTCACTGGTAAAAGGTTTAATTTTGGTTTTCAGTGCTTGTGCATGCATGGGCAATTTACTGGAGGGAAATGTTTCATTTTGGTGTCATAACTACTTGTGCATACATACTAGACTACTGGAGGGGTCATTTATTTAAGGGCTTCTGCATACTTTGGAAGAAGAACCTCTTTTTGGTTGGGAAGAGGACTGAGAATAGTTAATATCTGAAGTTGAACAATGGTATTACAACAAGTAGCAAAAAAACAAACAAACAAAAAAAAAATAAAACATTTACATTTTATCTTCACATTGGAACACACACTCAATAAGTCCCTTTGAAATGCAGAGATAGTCCAATGTCAGCTGCCCAGGGTTTGTCTTCAGAATTTGTACTGGCACTTTAAACATGTATCCCAAGTTTCCATTTCTACACTGATGTTGTTGCCTAATGAAGTTCTAAAATGTGGGGAAGCATTGTGTTTTTTTGCGAAACACTTGACTGTTTTAAAAGAAATATATGCAGGTGCATAGTATGTTTCTCTTAACAGCTACGCAACTTATGCTCCAAGAGTTCCTTATCTGTTTATCTTAAAACAAAAATAGTAACTAAGATGTTAAAGAATTTGAATTTTCAGGTAACTATTGGCCATTCATTATTACATTTATTGCTTGAATGCACCTGGCGTGGAGCCAGTCGGTTGACTTTGGTCACCAATGACAGCAAAACAGTTAACTATATTATATATTTTATATGTGACCCCAAGACAATTCTTTTTCAGTCAATACAGCCCAGGGAAGCCAAAAGGCTCTCTGATAGAACCCTGCACACATAGCCGGCCTTAGGCATAGGCCAACTAGACAGTCACCTACGGAGCCGCTCTAGCAGGGGCGCTTTTCTGGTATTTCTTTGGTGTAAGTATACCAGGATGGGGGCACCAGTTGGTGTGGAGGGGTGTCGTGGAGCCCTTTTGCCTAGGGCATCAGTTGACCTAAGGCCGTTCCTGCTGCACAAACATGTAAATGGCTGCACTGAGACTGTGAGAGATAAGCCCAGATCTAACACCAAAAATAAACCCCACTGGAGGAATCCTTACATTAACAGACTGTATAACAAAAAAAAAACAAAGTCATGGCCACAATCAGAAAGAGCAACTCGAGACAAGAGCTATCTGATTCATCTAAAGAAGAAACTCAGAGGTCTAATAAAGTCCACCAATACCAATTATAAGGTCAAGATAGCCTCTCTGATTAAGGACTGTCACAAAGCCTTCTTCAGCTATGTCAGGAACGTTAAAGATAATACCCGGCAGTGTTCAGAACTGGTGGTAAATTCTACAATCTTAGCTGACCAGGGTGTGGAGCTAATCTACTGGCTGATAAATCTAGCTCTATCTTCACCTCCATTATCCCCTTTGAAATCCCTTCTAGCATATCCCACAGCTATCAACAGGGAGTAGGTCTTGGAGGTGCTCAGTAAAGCTAAAAACAGTGCTTCAGTGGTCCCTGGCAATATTCCCAGTTGCCTCCTAAATAGCATAAAACA
>NC_056744.1:1496624178-1496906678 GCF_019279795.1 Protopterus annectens | reverse complement strand
GCCTATTCTTCTGTGAAGGCCCATTTGTCAGCCATTTCTGCTTGTCTGCCCTTGAATCATCCTTTGACCTCTCATTTTGAGCTCAAGCAATTTCTTAAAAGCATCCTGCATATTATGTTTTCAAGAAAGCATATTGCTTCTCTTCCTTGGAAAAATGGACTCAGACTCATTTTAAGCCTGTAGATTCTGCTTCTGCCTTTCCTTATTTTCTGGTTTTTCACAGGGACAAGGAGTCTCTTTGTACTAATCCTTTTTTTATGCCCAATGTAGTCAACAAGTTGTCCTTAAATCAGTCAGTACAACTTCCTTTATCCCTTGTCCTCAGTCTGGTAGTGAGAAGTTCCTGCACACCTTGTATTTGCACAGACAGCTCAGGTACTATTTGTATAAAACTATGACTACTCATCGTAAGTCTGATCAGCTTTTTGTTTCCTTTCATTCCAGGTCTTTGGCTGTTTCTATGCAAACCATCTTCTCCAGGATATCTGTGGCCATTTATTTTTGTTATTTTTTTCATGGCAAATCTCTGTCTGCTTTTGTTAGAGATCATTCCACTAGGGCTGTTGCCTCTTTTGGTGCCTTCTTGAAGGGGTTGGACACCATTTCCATCCTTGAAGCTGCCACTTGGTCTTCAGTGCATACCTTTACTAAGCATTATAAAGATACGGTTTCTAGGGCCAGAGCAGGTTTTGCAGAAACCATTTTATGTGGGTTTTTTGAGGGCTCTTCTCAGCCTTCCACCTCAGATTCTGTTCTTGAGCTTTTTACTCTTCCTTCTGTACCAGTACTGCAACAGTGATATAGAATGACATAGTACAGTTGTGTAAAATCTTACCATAACAGTAAATGTCCAACTCTTCATGGTGGCAGTATTTTCTCCCTCCCTCCAACCCCCTCTTGATTGTTCTGCATGTTTTCCTTCTGGATGCATATGGACTCCTTTGTCCTATGATGCCTGTTCTCTTCTGGAACAATACAGTTCTAGGTAGTTGCGCTCATAAGTCCCTTTTTTGCCCTATGTTCTGTGTGCAGAGCATAAGTGTGATGTATGGCACAACCAAGATCTCATTTAAGCTTATTTATACTGGCCAAGCAATGGCAATACATCCTTTCTGTACTGAATACTGCACCATAGAAGAAAAGGACATCAACTGTTATGGTAAGATTTTACACAACTCTACTTTCTGTCACTTTGCTCCATCATAACTACCATTCATACCTCTCCACTGTCCAGATTTTCCCTGAATGTCCAGATTTTGGCCTCATATTGTTGGTCTGTTCCTCATAAAATTTTGATTTTCTAGGACATCACTGAGGATTGAAGTTACTAAATAATTACACACATTTGAGTTTCAGACTTCATATCCTTTTGAAAATGCACACTAAGAAGTCCTGTTATTCTAGCAACTTTCTAAGTTTATAAGAGCAGTATTTAAAAATGGTCTCTTTTTTGGGCATTTGTTTCTTATTATTTTAGGCTTTGTCCAGATTTGTGTGCTAAGAGGTTGAGAGGTATGTTGTCATGTGATTAAGTTGGAATGGAAACAATTTAAATGTTACCATGTAGGACTAATCATTGTCAGACCAGGAATCAGACACTCGTTAGGTACTGCAAACTGTTAGAATGATGGGAAAAGCTGTACAGTATCATTTAAGTTATTTGTTTATATTATAATAACAGTGGAACTAGAAACAGATTCATACAGATATAAAGTTAAAAGAGAAAGATGTGCTGGAAACATAATACAATGTAGTAACTCACCAAGATGTAGCATGTACACTAGGAAGTGCATTTGGCTAGTAGCAAGAACTCAGCAAAAAGTAAAATATGAGGTGAAAGGAAAAGATGAGTGTATACTAATTTTTAAACTGCATCACTCGTGCTTCTACAGATGTACAAGCAGCCCCCTCATTAAAAATAGTGCATTTGTCTAGTAGTATTCAGAAATCAGCACATATCAAACTAGAAGCTGAAAATGGAACAGAAGAAGTGTGTGTCTACTAATGCTCCAACCTTCTGCCACACACTTGCTTTCTATGGAATTACTAGCAGGTGAAAAATTTACTACACCAGGCTAGTATTCAAAAATCAGAATACAGTAATACATGAAATGAAAGAAAGAGAAATATGGTTTCCACCTTTGTTTGCCTCATTCAGATGCTTTCTATAGGTAGAAGCCATGTCACAAAATTGTTGTAGTTGGCCAGAATTCACAGTCACCACAGAATAAAATATGAAATGAAAGAAACAAAAAACTCTATTTACTAATGTTTTAAAAGCCTTGCATTACTGATGTGCTTTGTAGAGTACCAGCAGCAAAGTCGTAAAATGCATGAAAAGCTACTTTTCTCAATGTGTAAAATGCAGAGATTAAAGTAATGAATGGCTCACACAGAAAGCTGTTGCCAGTACAATTGCAATTTGAGATGGAATTTGGCTAACACCTTTGAAACTTCCTGCAGGCACTCTTACCCCACCCCCTCAGCCAAAGGTGAGCATGCTCAGAAAGGAAAACATGAAATGTAAACAAAGGCTGAATCAAAACAAAAAAATCCCTGGGGCTGTCCCTTTAAGGTACATCTGTTATGTAACAGTGTCAATCCGAGAGTAGTAGGCGAGATATATGTAGGCTATATGAATATGTGCAGTGTGTCTCTACCTACAGGCCTTTGACTTGCAGATATGGGCAGCAGTTAATTCAGTAGCAGCAACCTGTTTTGGTTAAAATTGCATGACTCAGTCTTTATTTGCTGTATTCACAAGAATGTAATTGAAGTACAACACAATGGATTCAAACCCAGGACTGTAGGTGGCAAAATGCACTATATGCAAGGCATTTAAAAGACTCCACTATTGAGTCACTGCTATAGCAGGTGTATTTGCAAAATATATTGGCATGCACAACAACAACAACAACAGTCTGTGACATAGGAATTGCATTAAGATGTGTTTTCTGATGGGTATGAGGTATGACACTGAAATGTCTGTCATGATTTTCTAACCGCAATCTTTAATGACTTGCCAGTACTTTAGCAGACACATATGTTTTTTTGAAAACTGTGCCAAAACTAGGAGGCACAACTGTGGACATTCCTCAGCAGTCTTTAATGTTGACAGCTATATCTGAAATGTCAGGCCTCACATACATCCATTGTTATTTATTTGGCTGTGAACTGGTGCAGTGTCTGTATCACAGTCCCACGTACACTGCCAGTTTCCCCATTATATGTATTTACAGTGTTCCAGTGTCAATCAGGATATGTTGGTGGAAACACCTGTTTTAATATAGGGCTAAGTGGCTTAGTGGGCTAATGCACTCTGCTGCAGTTGACAGGGGCCCAGGATTGAGATGTGGCAGGGGTGATTATTTTGTAGATGTGCCTAATACTGTCAGAAATACATAAGATGATTAAGGCACTTTTACGCAGTTTTAAGTGGGTTTGCATGGCGCACTGTGCCACTTAGCTATGCTTAAACCCGCCCTAAAAATAAAGGAAGAAAAGAAAAAAAGAGTGATAGGAAAGTGGTGAAATGGGGGCAAGCAGGGGTAAATATACTGAAAGACAGGTAGGGATGTGCAGGACAGGTGTAGGAAAGGATCATAGCTCCCAATTTCTTATACAGCAACAGCTGTGCAGGTTGTACAGAATTTGTAATTTGGAGCCTCACACCCCAGAGAGAGGAGTGAGGGCAACATAACTGTGTTCATTAATTAATGTAATAATTACTTGTGTCCAGTGGACATGGGCGTGAAATGGAGAGCTATGTATGGGGCAACATTTTTTTGTGGGACAAGAGCCCTTTTTTTAAGGAGAGAGTGGAATGTTGAGGAAGGGATATAGATACATGTGGGGAGGTAGACTGGTTAGGAGAGGTTGCATTTGCAATCAAACAAGACAGCATACGGGGCAGTGTGTGACACATGACGGGGATGGTGCTGTGGAATCAGAGATCCATGTGCCCCCAGATGGCAGCAGTGTGACTGAGCTCCCCATCCATGCGCAGTCAACACTGCTCCTTCACTGCCTCATAGGTGGCTGTTCTGGAGGCTGGCTGCTGGGGCCACCTTGCCCCTCCAGGTTGGTGAGTCTGCCCTCAATCTGGTGCAGGCGATTTGCATACCCATGATAAACTATTCTGATCATGGATGACAACCCCCCTCTGCCCCTGCTCCCAGGGGGTGGACCCTGTCCCCTGAGGTGGTTCCACTCATAGTTGGTGCAGGGCCCAGCAGAGGGAGCACCACTGGATGGGTACCAGAAGTGATGGGACCAGGTGCCATGGCTGGTTTAGGTAGGGTAGGCAGATTCCCACGAGCCAGCCTACCTAGCTGAGCTGTGGTGTTGAGGTATTTCAATGTGTTTAGGTTAGTAATGAACATAACATTTAGTTAGTTATAATAGAATGCCAGAACATTGCAAATAACCCAGTAACATAACATTGCATAGTATATGGAACACAATAATAAGTAAGATAACAGTCAGTATAGTAACATGCCAGCAATGGCAGAAGGCCAACAACATAGGTAATTCAACAAGATATGTTAGTATGCAACCATTGTAATATATAACAATAATAAAACATAAGGCCCAACATAACGTTTAGACAACAACATATGTTAATAGTAAACCATAACTGATGTATAACAATAATAAATTATGATGAAGATAAGGGGTGGGGGGAGAGAGAAATGCAGTCCATTAATACCAGTATAGGCTATATAGATTGCAACAGTACTGTTATATACTCTACAGGTCTGCCCTTCCTTTATGTAGAACAGTTCCCTATAGCTGCTGTAGCATGTACATACCTATCAAGCTATCTACATGGGACAGTATGGCCCAAGCTGTAACACCTACAGGTAAACAACTACAGAGGACTATTACATATCAGGTGGACCCATATGGCTACCAAGGTGTACTGTGGACTGATGTATGACTGTGTTATTGACATAATCATGTTGATGATAGATCTGTGGCAGAGGGATTAGGCAACTGTGTTCGCATGTCCATGTATCGTGCACAGTACAGAGAGTTTATGACTATCATGCCGTCCTTGGCACGCATGGGGTTAAACCAGCAGCAGACATTCACAGGCATACCAGGCATATAGCCATAGCAAGATTACACATTTTATTTATTGTATTAACTTTTGTTAGTATTGCACTTGTTGCCTTTATTTTCTGAAGTCTTATCACATTTCTAATCAATGCTGTTAACACTCTGTTATAACCAAACACACAAATTATTAACCCATAATAAGGGCTACTGCAACCATTTACCTGTAGTTCCTGTGGAAGAACATTTGTTAACAATACATGACTGAATCAGTAATATTTACTAGTACTTGTTGGGCTGCAAGCCTAGCTAGATAGAAATTTGTAGATAATTCTATGTCATTTATAAATATTAATATAAGCCACAGACTTGTTCTCTTAAATGTTAGAAAACTGCATTAAATGTTGAACTTCAACAATGTAACAGTGCACTCTGCTGGATGAAAGCTGATAAGTCAAGCATTATATGACTGTTTGATCTCAGACTCAAATATGTGATGTCTGAACCAGCAGGTTCTTTTTATTGTTTTGAAACTAAAGTTAATTGCTGGATTTTACATTTATAATGTCTTTAATTATTGTGGTTTTCTGACCAGGTGCAAGCTTACTAAGAATTGTAAATGTAGAGTTTCTGTCATCCTGGGAATGAAGCAATCTAAAATGAGTCAGCAGTGATGTATTATCAATTTAAAAGACTTTCTTAGAGAGAGAGAGAGAGAGAGAGAATCGGAGACAAAGGATTTTGGATTTTGTCTAAAGCTGACAACAACTCACCAGTACTCTGCCTTTGCTCTATATGTAAGTTTATTTAGAACTGTGATTGCTCTTAGGAATAGATAGGAAACAGTAAGATTAGACTAGTTGTTTTCTATATTTATGTCAGACTATTCTACAGTATTATTTTAAGCATTTTATTGTGATCTCTAAACTCTTGACTTGCACTGTATTGAACTGAGGAGATTTATCCTATGACTTTATTATTTATCATCAACTATTTTTAAACCTTTTCACTGTGGCTGTTTTGTGTAGAGATAATTTAAGCTCTAGAGTACATTGCTTGTATATAGTGATACTGTACATAGCCACACCAAGTAAGCCTTGCTGTTTGTCACGCTTACTAATTGGATAATAATATTGCATAGTAATAATTGAACACCCTTTGGTAAGGGCCTTTTTAGTAGCTGATAAGAGTAGTTGGTGGAAGTGATTACTACCTTATAGCCTGGCAGAAGGGGGCATAGCTGGAGAACCTGTGCCAGCCTTCTCCAGGAGTGTCTATGTGTATATACCAAACCTCAAAGTGTGTGTGTGTCAGGTACTTGGGCAGGAACATGCACTGGTTGGACAGAGAGGGCACTGAAAGTTCTAGCTTGACTACTCATCTGAGATCTGTACCCTATAGCTGTGCCAGTAGGGAGTCTTACTGGGGATCTGGAGAGAAAGGAAGAAACCAGACCCAGACTGACTGTGATCTCTGTGCTCTTAAGGGAAATTGTGCTTTACTGTGAGTGTACTTGTTATCCTTCCCAATGTGGGCACCCCTCACTGGTGTTACTGGTGAGGATTGAGGCTCCTTGGTTACTGGGCCAGTGCACGGGCATCACATATTATATATTCTATTTAGCTAGGCTGGCAGCCTTCACACATGTCACTGGATTTGAACCCTGGACTGTGTGTGACAAAATGTACATCAGACACAGCATTTAAAAACTGAGCTACTAATAACACAAAGGAAGGAAGACATCTTCAGAGTTAAATGCCGCAAAAAAGTTTTATTTATAATAACACACATTGAGTGATTTTGTCCACAGGTAATAAGACTTCTTCAGAACCATCTGAAGAAGTCCTATTACCTGTGGATGAAATCACTCAATGTGTGTTATTGTAAATAAAGTATTTTTGCGGCACTCAACTCTGAAGACTTCTTCCTTCCTTTGTATTATTGGTTGGTGTTTGTGGTTTTACTAAACTGAGCAACTAAGCTACTGCTGACTGTTGACTAACTAATATATGCCTAGAGCTCACCTGGAAACAAAATATGACCTGGTATTACTAGTACAGTTTTATACAAGACTGCAGTGACACTTGAACACACATGCATGAGATTCATGCATGGCAGAGATACAAGGTAAACTGTACATTACTACATAGTGTGCATGTGTACACAACAAACTCTTAGTGGGTGGAAATATCTGTGACGTACAAACCATAACAGACAACTGTTGAGAAAAATCACCTTTATCAGACAACAAAGCTTTCAGGCATAAAAACCCTTTCTCAATGATTAACACAAGGTATACTAAAATCACATGATTTAGTATACCTTGTGTTAATCATTGAGAAAGGGTTTTTATGCCTGAAAGCTTTGTTGTCTGATAAAGGTGATTTTGCTCAACAGTTGTCCGTTATTTTATTCGTGTTCAGCAGTGTTTGTTGACATGTACAAACCATATCAGAGTATTGGGTTGGCTACCTGGCCCATATACAGTTGCAGGTAGTATATTCACAGTCTACAACTATTACAGTTTCATACTTGCCTGCATCACTAGTACCTCAGAGCAGGAATGCATATAGCTGAAATGCAATGGTTAACACAAGACAATCTTGATATACACAATCTACCTTGGGTGTTGCTGGTATTGTTTCAGATGTTAGTGCAGAACAAATGTCATAATACATATATCATGTAGTACAGCTCTAAATCTACAATTTAGCATAACACTCTTCTTTAGCTAACCTTGAGTATTCTTTGTGTTTTAATTGCAGAGCAGATGCTATACTCAAAATCATGAACAACTGCCCTACTTATACACATATTGCACAACACAGCTTTATTAGGGGTGCCTTCATTCAGTTAATGGTATATTTTTAAATCTTTACTGCACAGCAGTTTATATAATGCAGGTGTTGCAATACAGCTGTAATGCCACAATTATTGCAGTAGACACTTTATTTCATTAACATTATCAGGTTTTATGCTTTAATCTGTATTGCACTATACTTGGTAGTAGTCAGTTATTGTAGTACAGGCCTATGTCCACATTCATTGCAATGCAGAAATCTGTACTATATGTACCTACTGGCAGTGATTGAATTACTGTATCTTGTTTATTTGACTATAGATTGCAAATAAATCTGTACTCACCACACTCACAGCGCAACCTGGCTATGTGCCTTGCATGGCCCCCTAGGTTGCGAGCTCTCTCCTCTGCAGCTGTATGGAGAGAAGCACACCATTAAGGATATCTGTCTATCACACATTCAGATTAAGTATTGGTAAAACAATGCTAGCAGTACTTACAAATAGGTTCATAGATTCATAGATAGGTACTAGGCTATCAGCCCAAGGGCCTAAGTAAGCCTAGCCAATAAGGTTCCCTGGCTTACATCACCCAAGAAAGTTAATTTCCTGTGCCCCTGTTGAGCAGAGCCACAGAAATGATCCCCGGGGTGTATTTCCTATTTACCATCCACTCATCAAGATTTTTCTTGAAGAGTGCTAATGAGGAACTTTGCTTGACATAGATGGGTAGCTTGTTCTAGAGTATAGGAAGTCTCTGGGACAGGAATCTATCCCTCCAGCATCTTCTGCTTATTGTGGTGACAAGGTTTAGGTCCATAGAGTGTGTAGCTCAGAGGGATTGGGATTTCTTTAGGTGTAGCATGTCCAACAGCTCTGGGTTTAACATAGCTTTATATGTTAGGCAGAGATCTCCTCAGAGTAGGCAATATGCTACAGAGTAAAGCTGGAGTTTTTTGAGATGGTCAGTGTAGGGCATCTGTTTGAGGCCAGTAATCCTCTTTGTGAGGTACTTCTGTGGCCTTTCCAGCTGCTGCAGATGTCTTGTGAGGTACATTCCAAAAGGGGCGCTGTACTCTATAATGGGTCTAATGAGTGCCGAGTAGAGGGGAACAATGATTTATTTTTTCCTGGATGAGAACCCTTTTGTGATGAGGTGTGCCACATAGAAGGATTTCCTGACTACTGTGGCGATGTGATTATCAAAGGAGAGACTACTGTCCACCTGGGTCACAATGTCTCTTATCAGACATTCAGCATTAAGTAGGCTGCCATGTATGTGGTAGTTCATGGGTACAGAGTTTTTACAAAAGGGGATGACAATGCACTTTTTGGCATTGAGCTTGAGCCATGCCTCTGACTCCAGGCATCTGCCTCAGTGAGGCCCTTCTGTAGGATGTCCACATCATTTGGGGACTTGACTATGGCTCCTAGTTTGCAGTCATCTGTGAATTTCATTAGCCAGAGGCTTTCTGTGTTAGCCTGTCCTTCAGAGAAGTAGATATCAAACAGGAGAGGTCCAAGGACTGAACCCATGGTACTCCACTTGACATTGGTTTGAAGTCAGATTGGAGTCTGCAACTTTTAGTGTAGGTTCTGTCAGTGAGCCAGTTGGCAACCCATCTTGTGACATAGGGATTTATACCTAGTTTAGTGAGTTTAGCTATAATTTCAGAATGGGGGATGGTATCAAAAGCCTTGGTGAGGTCAAGATAGGCTGTGTGAACCACCTTACACTCACCTATGGCTTTGGTGACTGCCTCAAAGAAGTCAATCAGGTTCAGAAGGCATGATCTGCCTTTCACAAACCTGAACTGGGTGAGGTCCAGAGTCTGGAGGTTTCCAATGTCATTGTTTATGAGTTCCATGATGATATGTTCCATGGCCTTGCAGACCAGGCTTGTCAGGCTAATAGGGCGATAGTTCCCAGGATCAGTGGTGGCTCCTCCTTTGTGGAGTGGGATAACTGTTGCTGTGTGCCATTCAGTGGGTACAAAGCCTAATGTGAGACTATGATTGAACATGGTGCTTAGATGGGGAGCAAGTTCGTTCTGTAGTTCATGTAAAACACAGCCTGGGATGTTGTCTGGTCCCATGGATGCTGTGTTTTTGGTTTTAGAGAGTGCAGCTTTTACCTGCATAAATGTGACTACAGGGACTCTGCATTCTTTCCGTATAGATATGGGCCTTTTAGGGGTGAGAGGGGGGTAAAGTTAGCACTGAATCTGTCTGCCAGGATGTTGGCAATATCAGTTGGTTCTGTAATTTTCATGCTGTTGTGCTCTAATTCAAAGCAGATCTTGGTGTTGCTATTGAAATTCTTGACATAGCTCTAGAATGATTTTTGGTTGCCCTTAGAATCAGGGGTGATTTTGTTTTCATAGCTAGAGGATCTTATAAGGGATCTCAGCTTCTTACTGAGGCTGACCAGTGAGCTCCTCCACTCATGGGATTTTACTCTCTTTTGCAACAGTTTCTTCCTTCTGTTGTAGAGTTTGCTTATGGCAGGGGACTACCAGATTGGCTTCCTTTTTTTGGAAGATAGCGTCTTGGTTCTGTTTTGGATAGCACGATCCATGTACTCGTGTAAGTGCTTATAGAGTGCATTTGTGTAGGAGTCAGCAGTCATAATTGTATTGTCCGTCTGCATGGGTGTCATGAAGTTTGCCACATCTGTCTTAAGAAGCATGAACTTGGCTTTGGAGAAATTTTTTACAGTGGTTTCCTTAATGGTGGGTGGAAGTGGGATGTGGATATCTAGGATAATTAGCTTATGGTCGGATCTGACCAATGAGGAGTTGACTTCAGGTGTGGAACACTGGTCATTCATGCTGACAATGACTAGGTCTAGGATATTGTTGTCCCTGGTGGGAGTGTGGATAAGTTGAATCAGGGCATTGGAATTTATGAATTCCAGAAAGCATTGAGCAAAGGAGTTGGTACATGAGTTTTCCCAGTTAATGGTGGGGTAGTTGAAATCGCCCATTATTAGGGTGTTTGGTTGAACCCTAATAGTTTTCAGTACATCAAAAAAAGAGGAGTGGGAATCCTGGTGCATGGTGGGGGATCTGTAGCAAGTTACAATTTGGATTGCAATTTTGCCCAGAGTTAGTTGCACTTAGATAACCTCGGATGCATTATGCTGCGATATTAGCCTGGAGGTGTGGATATCCTTAATGAATATGGACACACCTCCGCCTTTGGTGTTCTGGTCCAGGTTAGATGACCAAAAAGTGTTGTATGAGTTATAACCTGGTAATGCAGGAGTGCTCTCTACAGTCTTGAACCAGGTCTCAGTCACTGCACAGATATTGATGGTCTCCATTTTAAGGAGTGCCTCAAGTGAGTGCATTTTGAGATTTAGACTTCTAGCATTGAGTAGCATTACCCTCAGTCATGACAAATATGTTGGACTTTCCAATCCCAAGCATCCTGGACCCAGGTGTCCATAAGTCTTCTCTTCCGATGCTTCAGATCATCTTAATGGTGATAGACCTGCTGAACTGTGTGGGTGATACCTGTTGCACTGGTTGTATCATGTGGCAGCCAGTCTCAGGCCTCTGACGTGTACTCCAATCCTTGGAACTGGCTCTGCAGCAGTTGGATGTCATGATCTTTCATGAGAAATCCAACAATGACTCTGGACTCCAGAATGCTCCACCTCTGTGCCTGAAAGCAAGCACCCTCTCCAACACTTGCCATAGTTCCCACACAGTTCAAACCCCAATAGGTTATGCTGTATTCCCACCTGTTGCACTTAAGCCTGTTTTCCTGCCCTTAGACACCATTGGGGCATTTTTAAAAATGCAGCACATCACTTGGCACCACACAAACCAGTTTAGCTCAGCTGAGCAGTGCTTAAACTGCCAATGCTTAACAATGCTTAGCAATGTTTAGCAGTGCACAAACCAACTAAGTGCAGCCAAGCAGTCCTTAAACTCAAATCATTTTAGCAATGCTTATCATGGCTTAGCACGGCTTAGCAGAACTTAGCTGAGCTCAGCAGATCATGATTTTAAAATAATTGGAATAATTTATATTTAGAAAATAACTGATTAATTTCCGTTCCATGTTTTCAAACCCAGCACTTACTGCACATAAGGCAGTAACTCTATCCACTTGGCTATGTGTATATGGGGGATGCTGTTATATTTTTATATATACCTCTGAGCCAAGTTTAAGCATCCCTATGTGCTGTGTCATGTCACACAAACCCACTAAGCTATGTTTAAAGTTGACCTTTGAATAATAAATTAAATGCATCTGGTTTCTATTTTTAGATGTCTGGCCCATGTTAATTGCTGCATGTTGTGCAAACTTTAAATAAAAAAAAAAACATATTACATTGAATTTATTGTGGTCAGGCACTTGGAAAGTGCAGGGGTGTGTTACGTATCTACGGACAAAGTTAGTGACACACTCCATTCACTGATTTAATACCACCTCCCCCAGCTCTCCCTCCGTAACGTGCCTTCATTAATATGCATGGCACGCTACTGAAGGGGATCCTCATAGATGGAAACGGTACCTTCCATGTAGGTTCTGCACTATGCCTACATGGATTTTATTAAATCTGGGGTATTGTTTTTGACAATTACTTATAATATGGCTTTTCTGTCCACATTGATTACAAGTAACTTTCTCCCTTGTATTAATTAAATGAGCATCACTTCCACAAAATATAACATGTTGGTTCATCCAATAAAATAAGGTCTCTCAAAGACTACAAAAAAAAACACTAGGAAGATGTAGAATAGCCCCATCCACCATATTCAAAGTAACTTCATCTTGCCAGTCATTATTACAAAAACCTCTTTTATGCCTTATTTTTAATATTTCCCTAACATTTCTACAAACAGTAAGTAATTGCCAGCAGTAAATGCTTGATCACCAGTCTCATTCTCTACAAATTCTATTTCACTTTACTGGAATAGGGTGCATTTTCCAAACAAGATGAAAAAGAAGATACATCCACAACCCATGACACACTCTGCAAGTCTTTACCAATTGTGCTGTTCCTCCCAGCTACCTCCATGCTAGTAACAGGAGCAGACATGCACCAGTAAATGAGTAGGATAGGTTCCCTGATGCCCTGGCCAAATTTAGTAAAATTAGTAATAAAGCAATTATATGGGAATAGTATGAGTCTTGGTTATATAGATAACAGTACAATTGCTAATTGGACTTGTTTCAGGAGAGAGCAGCTATTGAGTTCTTACTTATATTCCTTACTAAATCTACTCCATAAAACCCATTTTTTAATCATCATCATGCTGCAAGTAATTTTGAAAAAAAAATTAGTAATAAAGCAATTATATGGGAATAGTATCAGTCTTGGTTATATAGATAACAGCATAATTGCTAATTGGACTTGTTTCAGGAGAGAGCAGCTAATGAGTTCTTACTTATATTCCTTACTACATCTACTCCATAAAACCCATTTTTTAATCATCATCATGCTGCAAGTAATTTTGAAAAAAAAATGAAGATTGTAGTGTGCTGCTTGAGTTGTTAGTGTCACTGTTAATTAGGTTTTCTCTATAACCATACTCACAAATGACATCATCGTAATCATTGGGCAGTGATCTAAGTAAAAAATACAACTTTAGAAGAACAATTTCTTACATTTTAATACACATTGTTCTATAACATCAAATATGTTAATTTTTAGTACAAGATATTCCATCTGCATGACTTAGTTGAGAACTTGTCTGTCTAGAACGTAAGACTTCTATTGATGTACTTAGTGTGGACATTGTGGGTTCAGTTTTTCTTGATTTCATGAAAGCACTCAGAAGAGTTTTTATAAAAAATTAAATATATTTCTGTAGATGTTTTGCAACAACATCATGGGAAAAGCTGTCAGTATAATACAGAAGGTATGTTACATGTAAAAGAATTATGGTACATGTAGGTCATAAGCTGTGTAGAAATTTTTATTGATGTAGTGGCAAAATCCATTTCTATACTAAGTTATTGTTATTCTTGGTGATACCTGCATTACCAACTGGAGTGAGGACAGAAGATGACTAACACCCTGACTGAATATGTTATACATTAAGCTATGCTACACAGAAGTGAAAATGAACACACAACTCTCATACCAAAAAGATGTTTGATGGCTCCTGGGATACTAATGCTATGGACCTTACTGTTTCTTCTCTGGTACATGGTTGAAGGCTTTGGTTTTCAATGGCATAAATGTTGAAAATCAGCCTAAGGTGTCAACCATGTAAAACAAAAATAAAAACATGCAAATAAAGAAAATAAAAAATGGTGGAATAGAGAGGTACTAATGTAATATATTCACCAAAAAAACACTGACTGCAAATTAAACTCAAGAAAATGAAACACAAGATGCTGTAAACTAGTTTTACAAATGTTAGTGCGACAAAGCAAAACACAAATATTGCAAAGGGTGATGACATGGAAATGCATTGCACAGTGCTGTGAAAATAGGACTGCTTAGGAGTTCCTAAGGATCAAGAAATAAAACTTTAGATGAGATACTGCAGGCATGTATGTGTAGAAGGTATACATTAATCTGTAACCATTTGATATGTGACGACCTTCTGGAGTAAGTCCCAAAACATGAAAACTGAATGGCTTAAAGAACAGACTTATATACACTAAGATCAAGAATGCCATTTGCCAGAATATTCTCTTTTCTATGAGGTATGGAGATCTTGGCATTGGTACATAAAAGTTTGGGGAGTGGGAGGCTTGTCTCCACATCAGAGGGTGCAAGGGAGCTTGCCTACCTGCAAAAAATGTTTAAAGAAGAGAGATTTTTGAGATTCACTCTTCTGAATTTTCAGTCTTTTCTTTTTGGCTTGTCAACACTTGGCATTTAGAGTACCAACATTTCAATAGGGAAATGTATTCATCACCTGCATTTTTTAAAAACTGAATGGTAGCCAGAACTCCACAAACAGATCAGACTGCTACCCAGGAGTGAAATGCACACACTTGGGCTATCAATCTTGGCATAATTATTTCAACCTGTTAAATAATGGTGCAGTTGTGTCTCTATAAATACAACCTTAATTTTGCCATGAAGATATGCCAGAAGCCTAGTAGGACTACTTAATTAAAAACAAACAAACAGACAATCACACAAACTAGTAAATGTATGGATGTAATTAGTTCAAGGAATAGCAAAACTTGCAATAGTTTAGTTTAGTAATATGTGCTAACCCTAACCATAACACTGCCCTTGACCTCAACACTAATTCTATAGCTTAGCTGAACAAATAACCTAAATGTAATGCTACTACTATTCAGGCAAATTTGAGGCTAGTGTTATGCAGACAGTTAGTGTGAAGATTGGTAAGGAAATAATTTTCCTTTTTTGATCTTCTGCAGATACAGTAATTAGGGATTCTCAAATGTTATGCATGAGTACAATGCCCACTACAGAAGACATGTGATCTAACTTCTCTGGCATAAACTATCTTTAATATCCATAAGAAAATGGACACATATCTAGCCATTCCTCATTCAGACATTACTCCTTCATTAAACTAATTCATGTCTGAATCAAAAGTCTAATTTTTTTAGATCATGAGACCGCTAATGTACATCTATAAGGTACATACCACTTCTTATATAAACCAGCTTCCTAGTGAACTTTCATCTCTTGCTTCCACTCATCTCTTTAAAAAGCAGCTTAAAGAATATCTTAAGACTCACTGGCTTTGTCCCTGCTCTAACCCTGACTGATATACCCTGACTGTTACCTCTTTCCCCTTTTTACTCTCCTTACACTTCTATATTCCAGTGTTCTATGTCACATACCTGTAAAAAAAAAAAATTTTTTTTTTTACACTTCAATATTTTTTTTCTTTCTCCTGACTGCTCTCTCTCAAATTATTGCCCACAGTATTTGATCTTAGTGTTAACCTAATAAAGACTCATGTCCCCTCAATGTAACAATGTCCTGGAATTTATTTTTACTATCACTGTATATTGTAATCTTTGTCACTGCTGATGCTTGGAGCTTTTCTCCCCGGGCCTCTACTGAAAATGGACATACATCCAGTTAGACTAGCCCGGTCAACAAATGTAAAATAAAATAAATAATAATAAATAAATGTTACTTAACTGCAAACTATTACTCCATTTTTATGAAATGTCATAGTCCATTTGGAAAAATGTGGACTTCTAATGGCTGTCATACTACTAATGTGTACAATCAGCCTTCTCTGCATAAAGCGAGGCCTTGGTAGCTGAGCACCTAATGTGATACTGTAGGGGAAGAGTTGGTACATGTAGCTTCAATACTGTAGTCCATCTAAGTATGATGCTACTGTTGACTGCTCAAACCCTACATAAATTATGCTACCTTAATCCTATCAAACAGCTTTGTCTGACAACTTTTGTTATCCATTGTATTGTAATACCACATCTATAATGTACATACCACTTTTTATATACCATATCATTGTTAATACATATTGTTTAATGCTCTTCTTTCAATATGGATATATCTGTTTTTGTTAAGCCTTACACTGGTTTCTGGGCTAAACCTATCATTGGTCCATTGTCATCAATGTTCAGCTCAGTGAATAAATTTAGATAGATAAATAAATAATCTGCACACTATAAATGGAATGGTGAGTGTCACAACCACAACGTTAAGAACATTTTCATTTCAAAGCAGATCTACATTTGAAATCTACACAGCTATAGCATATGTACAAATGGAGGTAGGCAAACAATACCATAATATTGCAACAGAAAAAAAAATATTTATAACATGAACTGCCATATCTCTTTTAATTTCTATCAGCAAAATTATTGTTGTGTGATAGTGCATTTGAATTGCTACTGTGTTTCCTAAACCTCTTATCTCAGAGATGGAGATTTTATAAAATGACATTTGCTAATTGCTTTCTCTTTTACACATTAATTTAATGTATTTATGTAGTAATTGAGCATCTTAATATTGCTTTTGATGTGTTTGTTTATTAACCAGCTATGACACACAAGGCACAGCTGAGTCTTTTCAAGAGCACCCCTAGAAAACTGGCCTGAAGAATGGAGTACCCTCTCCCTACACATTTAATTTTCAGTTAAAAAAACATCAGGATCCCTACCTGTACCAGAAGTTACAATAGCCTTTGAAAGATATTCCACTTATAAAGTCTGATATTCCCACAACTATATCATACCATTATAACCTCTGACTTGATCCATAATACACTATGTGGACATAGTATGCCTGGTACTGTTACACTCTTAGTTGTACTGGTCATGCTTTGATAAGCAAGCACTGATACCCAAAAGGGTGTGCATTATTGTGGAAATAATGCACGCCCAGGGGTGTTACGAATTCAGGCCTCCACACTCCTGAAGGGCAATATTTCCACAATAACACACACCCTGGTGAGCATTACTGAGCATAGAGAATGGGCTATTAAATTGTTTTGTATTTATTTGTGTTTTATTATTATTATGTGTATTTCTTTTACATTTTGATATAAAATATCTCATCTACCTAATGTCTTAAACTTTATGTAGTATATGGAATTGTTGGAGGAAGTATTTTACATCTAAAATATAAGTTGTGCAAGTATTTAATGTCTACACACACACACACACACACACACACACACACACACACACACACACACACACACACACACACACACACACACACACATATACACACACACACACACTGGCTCAGTTACACATATACATAGAAATAGACACTTGCACTTATACGTGCACACACTTAACATCAGTTTTGTTGATGGAGACATCTGCAGATGTCACCTTCTGAGCAAATGAATGAAATAAAATGAAATACTTAGCAACTCTTTCCCCTTACTGTAGCTGATTTTCTTGCATAGTACTGCTTGTCCATTGATTTTTCTTGTAAATCAATTTGTATTAAAGTCAACCAATAATGCCAGAATTTAAGAGTTTCGTAGCTCTTAGTTTTCAACTGAGCTGTGTTAGTGGACTGCCTGTTGCAATCAATGTTGTCTCACTCTCTCTCTGTCTCTGTCTCTCTCTCTCTCTCTCACACACACACACACACACACACACACACACACACACACACACACACACATACACACACACGCACTCTCTTACTTTTATGTTTTTATTTTATTAAAAATGTAAAAAAATGACACTTATTTACTGTACAAGCTTCACATCAACTTAATCTGCTGCTGTGAAGCGGCAGACTCATTTATCAGGGAGCATTACCTGTGCATTAACACTTTGCAGGAGACCGTTTGTTCTCAAATCTGGGTGGCAATGTACAAGTTGCCCATAGTGTGTTTTATTATGTATCATATTAGGACAGTTAAGTTCAACAAATTTTCCCTGAAACCCAGGCAGAAATATCCATCCACTGAGCTCCTCTGTGATCATTTCTAAAAAGCCACCCCAAGTGACAACAGTCTTCAAACTAGCGTTATGGACAGATGGATTAACCCTTGTTTCTCCTTCCAGTCTTGTTGACTTGGGTACCTTGAGGCAGTTTAGCAATTGCCTCATGTACACAGACAGCCCTCTACTAATAACACAGTCTAGTACAGAGTGTGAGAGATGTATTTACACCAAGAATCTAGAAACTATGCTTTCACTCACAAACAGTAACATGGAGAAGGTTGTCAACTCATCCACCACTATATATTCACATAGTACCACTACACATACACATAGTATGTATCAAACATGTAAATCCATATACACGGAGGTTCACTTGAAAAACTTACCAAAACACCAGAGATCTCCAAAACACAGGACAGCTGCAGCTAACTTAATCTCCACAGCACTCAGGACACATAGCAACACCAGTGTCTCACACACCAAGCCCGTATGGCGTAACACTCAAAGATGGATGTCCCACTCACCAGGGTGGACAAAGAAAAAGGCACAGACTGCTGCCTGTCAGGTGTCAGGATTCATCAAATCATGCATGCATTGATGTTGGTGTGAAAGACCTAAGATGTATCTCACTGGACTATATGAACAGATACATGGTTGAGCTCTCTGAGTATGTGTCTCAGACAGGCAAGTCCCTAGCCTTGAGCAGCATACTACCCTTACCTAGAATGATGCTACAGAATAAAAAAAAAACAGATTGATTTCAATAATTGTCTCAGTTTTTTATGTTATTCAAAGGGGATCCGGTTCCTGTCAGCCTGGGCAGTCATGGTCGACAAACCTCGCTGCTTTGTCAGAGATGGTTTGCACCTGGCACCTCTAGGCTTTAATCTGCTAGCAAAGGCTCTTGTATTCCCCATAGTGCTTTTTTTTAGACAAGATCTTGCAAACAACATTACCAACATGAAATTAACCAATCAGAACAAAATAAGGGTCATGCTGCTAAATGCCAGGAGTTTAAACCAAAAACTGCACTGACTGGAGGCACTTCTATCAATAAAAGATGTAAATGTCTGTGCAGTCACAGAAACCTGGTTCAAGACCTCAGAAAGTACCCCCATCCTGCAAAGCTACAATGCGTGCTACACTTTTAGACCACAAAATGAACATGTGAAAACCAAAGGAGGTGGTGGTTTAATCTATATTAGAGATAAATGCATCTCCCATCTAGCCAGACTAGAAAATTCCATGGAGTTACTCCGGATCCAGGTTACAGTGGGTAAGACCCCCAGTCAAGTTATAGCCAGTTATAGATCCCCCCCCCATGGGTCATGGTGGCTACAAAGCCTACTTGACCAAACTGGAGACAATCTAAATTTTACCAAACACACTGGTTATGAGGGATTTCAATTATCAGCTGGGAAACCTATGTTAGTTCTAACTCACTCGAGAAAAATTATCTTAACTTTGCTAATTCAAATGCCTTGGAACAAATTGTCCATACCCCAACAAGAGGAACAAACATTCTAGCTCTGGTTCTCAACAATATGTCAAACAGGTGCTCTGCTGCAACTGTTGGACCCTCCTTAGTTAAAACTGAAGCAGAAATCAGTCACCTTTGAGCTGACACTAACACCAGAACTCACGAAGGGTGAAATCAGACTAAAATACTTCAGCAATGTAAATTATACTTCCTACGTACATACATACAAATATTTCAAGGACAGGCATCAATGCCCTTCTAGCTTGCCAATATACCAAAACATTTGTTCCCATAATAAGTGTCCAGGCTGTTCTTGAAAATATCTAAACTAGTACTTGCTTTAATGTAATTTGGTAGTCTGTTCCATGCATCAGCTGCTCTATCAGAGAACCAATTAGTACAATTCTCATTTATATAAAATCTTCTACATAGGTTGTCTGATGATTCTCTTGTATGTTTTGATAACCCCAAACATTCCCAGAGGTTGCTTTCCCTAAATGCCCTATATATCTGAATAAGATCTCCTAGGTGAAGGTATAAATGTATTCGAAGACCGACCCCAAACTTGAAGTGGTAATTATGTTGAAGCTTATACTAAAGGCCTGTACAATCACTTGCTTAAGTGTATAAACTCAGCTGTACCAGAAAGACTCAAGTCCAGAGCCCCAAGTAAAAACAAGATGCCATGGTGGATATCCACCATTAAAAAACTTTACAATAAACACAAAACGTTGCTGTCCAGGAAAACAAAATCAAGTCCCCAGCAATGAAAAAGCACGATCTTCAGCCCCAACAGGCAAATAAGACAACTTGGCAAATCCTTCAAGAGCTCCTTTGAGATAAACTTAGCAAGTACATCCAAGGATAACCATAAGGCCTTTTACACCTGCATTTGTAACCTAAAGGGTAGGACCCAAGCAGGTGCAGAACTAGCGTCTAACAGTATCACACATTAACCCCACAGAGATAGCAAACCTGTTAGCGGAGAGATATGGCAAACATTTAACTCCCTTATTCCCTCCTAACACACAACAAAGCTTCCCTCAACCCCCACACACCCTACATATCTGAAGAGCAGGTCCCCAGCCTGCATGGGACCAAATAACATCCCAGGCTGTCTTATAAACAGGCTAAACCATTAACCAGCATCATCATCACATACCCTTTTCAATTATAGTCTATCCACAGGTTTTGTTCCTACTGAATGGAGAACAGCTACAGTTATTCTGCTCAACAAAGGTGGCCTAGCAACAGACTCAAGGAATTATAGACCCATAAGCCTGACCAGCCTCATCTGTAAGGCCATGGAATGTATCATTATGGACCTCATAAATAAAGACATAACAGACGCTGCCTGTTAAATCTGGTGGATTGCTTTGAAAATGTTACCATTGCCATTGATGATGTCAAATTTGTGAACACACCATACCTTGACCTGGCAACGTTTTTTGACACAATCCCACATTCAGACATTATCAATAAACTTAGCAAACTGAATGTAAACCCATTCATTGTAAGATGGGTTGCCAACTGCCTCACAAACTATACACACACTATCAAAGTGGGACACTCCACATCAACCAGCAGACCTGTTACCAGTGGGGTGCTGGAGGGGTCAGTGCTGGGCCTCCTACTGTTTGGCATATACCTCTCAGAAGTTCAAGTCAAAACTAAGGGGTTGTAGTTGACCAAGTTTGTAGACAATTGCAAACTAGGTGCAATCATTGTAACCCTAAATTATGTCAGTATACTCCAGGAGGGTCTCATGCAGACCAGTGACCGCTGTATTAGTCATGGTGTCAAACTGAATGGAAAGAAATGCATCACCATTCCTTTCTGCACAAACAATGTCTCTTCACACTATCAAATAAACAACTATACCCTAAGTACCCATGAAGTGGTAAGGGACTTGGGATAACAAGTTGACTGTGACCTTAACTTTGACCACTGTGTGTCTATCATAGTAAGGACAGCTTTCTATGTAGCACACTTGATTAGTAAAGGCATCACCTCAAGAACAAAAGAAGTTACAACCCCCCCATACTCAGCACTTATCCGGCCCATAATTGTGAATAACACCCTATTTGGTATGTACCATACTAAGCAACTGCAGCAATTAGAGATACCTCAGAGGAGTTTAACAAAGAATATCACAGGGCCCCAGCATGTGTCACACACAGACTGACTAAAGTCTCTGTCACTATAATCTGTATTGCATAGACTTCTTAGGGAAGACTTATGCCTGGCATACAGAACAATCCAAGACCCCGAACTAATGAACTTGCTGCATATCCATAAATCAAATGGGAATAGGGCTAGCAGTTCCAGGGACCTAAGTATGGCCTGTGACTTAAATAAGTCACGCTGGAGGGACAGATTTATCTCCAAATGACTACTCCAACTTTGGAACAGGCTACCAATTTATGTGCAGCTCTATGATACTGATCAAGAAGTACCTGGGTGAGTGGACAGGGCACCATAAATTCTTACAGGGGATCGCACCCACAACCCTTCTGGACATGGGCAGTCATCACTAAATGCGGTCTTGAGTATTGACTAACATTTCTATGCTATTACAATGGGATGAAACGTCTATGCTTAAAATGACCTTCGGGTCTCCTATAATAATAAGATCCTATGATCCTACAGTGCAGCGCTTTGAATATCAGTGTTTTGCTTTAAAAGGGACATTACTGTGTTAACAGGGTTATTAGGAAAGTCAACATATGCAGGCATCCTTATTTTTCTTGTCGAAAAAAAATTTGTGTGGGGAAACAATGCAACTTGTTCTAGGTCACAAAGTATATAAACAGAGACTGAGGGATACAAATCATAAAGTAAGATGTTAAATTGAGGCCCACCTGTCTCAGTCAGTGGGAATACAGGTGGATTTAGAAGACCCCATGGAATTCACTGCAAAATTTAGGAGAATTTTGCCAGTTCTGTGACCAAATTTTCACAAATCCTTATCGATGCTGCTTTTTGTCTGTCCTGAAAATAGGCCATGTAAAACAGGACTAATCCAGTCAACTAATGTAAATAAATAAACTATAAATAAATTGGATGAAGCTCATATTTAGGCCAAAGTGTAGATTCTTAGATATTTCCTTAGAGAATATTTCGATAAGGACATTATAGTACACAGTTTTCCTGTCTGTAAAAAGTTATCACCTAATAAGTGACACCAACTGCATGAATTGCTTTTGGATGAAAATAAGCATGCGCATAATTTAACAAATCACACCACACACTTGCTTGGAAGAAATGTCTGCAGCCATGTATTTATTGAGCCAATCAGATTAAATTACATATTAAATCAGTACCATATCAGAATTCACTGCCAGTCAGACCAAATCAATGCCAACCAAGAATATTCAGATATGCAGAAAGGGGATGGAAGTAAAATCAAATTCAGAAACCACAATAAAGCTCTAGTCACAAAGAAGAATGTAAAACGTTAATAGGTACAAATACGAGCAAATAGCTTTCATGTACAATGCTTTATCTGGTAATAAAACAGCATGTTGACAGAAAACCTTCATAAGGCTAAGGGTCATATAATCTAGACCAAATGCCTTAAAGGTACCATTAATCAAAATATAAGTAATTATGCAGCAAATGTATAAACTCAGCAAGTAAGCCAAGATTTAAAACAGGTGTATATCATAACCGTGAAAGCAAATAATGCCAAATGGCATTACATCTAACACAAAACTGTGAATGCTGGCAATAGTGAAGCCACGGTATATCAAATTTTTACCCAGGATAAGAATTTGGTGGGCCATTCTATGGCTTCGCTATTTCCTCCACTGTGGTGCGATCTCAGAGTTGGTATATTTAAGTGGGGGGGGGGGCAAAGCCCCCCACATTAGACATAGGTTTTTGGTGTGCTTGTATTGTGTGTGTGTTTCTCGGAACAGCAATTTTTTTTCCCAGGGAAAAAATTTGCTGTTCTGAGATTTCGATTATATCACATTTCAAATTTCCAAGTTCGAGCTTATGGTGTTCGATACTTTGGAAGTTCAATAATGTGATATAGACCCATTAAAACATATGAGTATAGAATACATATATAAAATATATAAATATATATTAATACCTCTTAACCTCTGACTACAAGAAATCTGGACAAAGCCTAAAATACTGGGGGAGGGCAATGCCCCCAAACTAGGGACAGATTTTATATACTGCTCTTATAAACTTAAAAAAAAATTGCTAGAGTTACTGGGCTTGTGTTAACATGCATTTCCTGAAGGATAAGAAGCCTGAAAGTCAAATGTATGTCATTTTTAGTGACTTCAATCTACAGTGGTTTGCCATAAAACCACAAGTTTTATGAGATACAGATCAAAAATAAGGCAAAAACCTGGACAGTTGACATATATGTATATACTATATAATAAAATGAATAAGAAACATGAATAAAAGAAACATACATGTTTCAATTAAAAAACATGTATACACGTATGATTATCAGCTCAAGTGAACATAAAATACATATAAGATATTTTATAACTAAAAAGTTAAATATTAACACATTTTTTTCTTATTTTTAAAACTGTTTTTAAACTGTTCATACCATTAAGTCCCAGATGAACATCAGCTCTTAATATATTTATCCATTTATAACAAAAACTTTGCACAAGGGCTGACATCCCTGGTAAAGAACCACACAATAATTTTGGTGCTTTCATTCCATGTAACATTTTGGAGGGCTATTTAAATGTGGAGGTTTTCATGTTTGTTTTTTTCTGAAGAAGTTCCACTTTATTGAAAAGGGAATAAAAAGGAACGAAAGACCTAAAATGCTAAAACAATTGTGTAGTTCGCTACTGGGGATTTGAGCCATTGTTCAAAGTTTTATTATTCTAGTTTTAGTGCTCTTTACCTAGTGGTTTTAAGTGATTTATCCATTTATATTTATTTTCTTCTATTTTTGTAATTAAATTACCACTTCTCCTATTCCAAAGTAATACTTGTAGTACCATAAAACTAAATGCATGTGTGTCATCGGTCTCATTTATATGATAAAAGAAAGACATTCATAGTAATCTTTCTTCTAATATCTGATATATGGTTGCAAATATGTTCTTTTAATTTGCAATTACATTTTCTGCCTAAAATGCTGTACATTTTCCACACCATGCCAAATACATTTCTAGAGTCACAGTCAGGGTGCAACTTATATTAATAGGTCTTCTTAGTGACAAGATGTAAGTGATTGCTAATTGTAACATATTTACAGAAATTGCATTTTCTACATGAACAATTTCATTTCTTTTAGCTAACTGGATTAAAAAAAAGTTGTTTCAGGTTACACCTATCTAAATTTGGTCTGTGTGTAATTACACCCTGAAAAGCTACTAGTACAGGTAGAACGTGCCAGGCTTCTTAATAATATTTTAGTACAGCTAATATGCTTATTGTAAGGTATAAACCACCACACCTCGTGGAAACAAACCTGATACCAAAAAAGAGTCCAAAGTAAAATTCTTCCATTTATTCACAGCCATAAAATGAGTCAAGCACTTTCATCCGTCACACTACAGGACTTTATCAAAACAGTTAACATCCGGTAACAAAGTGCTTTTATCCTTGAGTTAATTAACATCAATTAAGAACTTAAATAATTCAATAATCCAATACAAATATTCATAAACTTTTTAAAACATTCAAGTGGTCATTCTAAAATCCCAGTATATTAATTAACATTTTAAATGGAAATAATTATTAATATGAATATTAAATAATTGTTAATATAATACAAAACAAATATATATTATTCAAAAACTTTCTATAAAAACGTTCACAGTTCATAATTTAGTTGCTTTTTCTTTAAGTATAGGTACAAGGGAAACATGGTCATTCAGACCTGGAGGGTGGGTGGCATTTAACAAAATCTGCTGTCTATACTCACTTCTATATATGTTATTTGACCAGTCCCCCCCCCAATATCTTTCTTAATAATTTCCAAAATACCAAAATGAAATCCTTGCCTAACCCCACAAGAGAGTGTATGCTTATATAATGCATTGTTAGTATTGTGTGTCTCAATAGCATATAAATGTTCATATATTCTTTTACGTAGGGATCTCTCTGTTTTCCCCACATAGAACCTAAAACAGTCTTGACAAATAACTATGTATACTCACCCACTACTATCACAGTTCCCTTTTTTCAAGTAAATCTTTCTCTGGGGGTCACCTACCATTTATTCCTTACCTGTGTAAATGTAGAGACAATACTTGCATAAGCCATAACTAGTTATACCTCCTTGGTTGGGTTGTTGGTAGGTAGGATGTTCAAACAAAAAATTTCAAGTTGTGTCCCACCTTAGTTGTAAATAGGGTTTTTTCTCCCAGTTTGTTACTTAACTCTTGGTTACATTGCAATATTAGTCAGTTGTTTGTCAAAATATCCTTGACTTTACCATCAATAGTTCCAAACTGTGTAAAGATAGTGTGGGTATATTCTTGTTTTTTGTTATTGTTAGGTCTCCCTACCCTATTTGTGTCTGTACCTTGACCTAAAAGTGGAACAATTTTGTTTCTCCACCCCCTCAGAATTTTGTCAGCCAAATCATAAACCATTTTTGGGGGGTACCCTCTGGCCAGAAACATAGAGCTCAAATTTCCTAGTTCTAATTTAAAATCTGTAGTAATGGAGCACATTCTGGCTCCTTGAATCATCTGGCCTCTAACTAGGCTTCTTTTGATGTAATGTGGGTGGTTGCTTTCAAAAATGCCAAAAAGCTATTTGAATATGTGGACTTGCGAAAAACCTTGGATGTAAACCCTTGTGTTCCATAGTTCTTTTTAATGGTGACATCCAGGTAATTAATTTCTGCAGCATAGAAATTATAAGTGAATTTAAAATATTCACAAATGTTGTTTATATATTTATAAACATTTTTTTTACCATTTTTTCTTCCCTTTTCCATAAAACAAAAATATCATCCAGGTAAAGCAAGTAAACAAACCACCCTCCATCAAAACCTGAATTGAAAATGTATCTCCTTTCCCATGCTTCTACCACTAAATTGGCATGCACTGGGGCACAGCATGACCACATGACAATACCTCTTAGCTGCCTAAAACATTCACTTGCAAAACTAAAATAGTTGTGCTGTAAGATAGTCTCCATAGCATCAATAATAAAATTGAAAAGAGGCCCCCTCAATGTAGTATATTCTAATAAAGCCTCAGAAAATAATTCCAATCCTATTTCATGTGGTATGGAGCTAAACAAGTCTACTACATCTATGGTAGAAAATCCCTTAGATTCTAAAAAATATTCTTGTTTAATTCTTCCAAGGAAGTCCCATGAATCTGTTAACACATGTTTAATAGGAATTAATGTATCTTTCAATAAACGGTCAATAAAGACCCCCATTGAGTAAGTAGAACTGTTGTGTACTGTTAGGATGAGATGGTATAGGTTCATAGGTTCATAGGTAAGTACTAGGCTATCTGCCCAATGGCATTTATAAGCCTAGCCAGAATGTGTTGGCGTTTGCCCCCCCTTAGATTAGTTCCGTGTGCCCCTGTCCAGCAGAGCCATTAGTTCCCTGTGCCACTGTCCAGCAGAGCCACTGCAGTGATCCCTGGGGTAAATTTTCTGTTTCCCATCCACCCGTCAAGGTTTATCTTGAAAAGTGTTAGTGAGGGGCTCTGCCTGATATATATTAGAATCCTGTTCCAAAGCATGGGGAGTCTCTGGGACAGGAATTTATCCCTCCAGCATGTCCTATTTATTGTTGTGGTGAGGTTTATATCGCTAGAGCGTGTGGCTCTCCGGGATTTGTTTTTTTTTTTAGGTGGAGCATGTCCATTAATTCTGGGTTGGACATGGCCTTGTATGTTAGGCAGAGATCACCTCTGAGTAAGCAAGCGGCATGCAACCGAGTGCAACTGGAGTTTCTTGAGTCGGGCTGCATAGGGATCTGTTTGAGGTCAGTAATCCTCTTGGTGAGGTACTTTTGTGGTATTTCAAGCTGTTGCAGGTGTCGTGTAAGGTACATCCCAAATGGGGCATTGTATTCTATGATGGGTCTAATGAGTGATGAGTAGAGAGGCACAATAACCTCTTTTGTTCTAGATGCAAACCCTTTTGTGATTAGGTGGGCCACATAGAAGGATTTTCTAACCACCTTGGCAATATGATTATCAAAGGAGAGATTGCTATCTACTTGGGTCCCCAGATCCCTTATTACATTTTCTGTATTTAGGGGACTACCACCTATGTGGTAATTCGTGGGTACTTTGTTTTTTCCAAAGGGGATGACTATGCACTTTTTGGCATTTAGTTTGAGGCCATGATTTTGACACCAAGTACCCGTCTCAGTGACACCCTTCTGGAGGGTGTCTGTATCAGCTGGGGAATCAATTATAGCCCCTAGTTTGCAGCCATCTATGAACTTGGTCAGCCATGGTCCTCTTATGCTTGCATGTGCCTCTAAGAAGCATATACCGAACAGGAGGGGTCCTAGGACTGAGCCCTGGGGGACACCACTTGTACCAGTTTAGAGTTGGACATAGAGCCTGCAACTCTCACCATGTGGATTCTATCCATGAGCCAGTTGGCAACCCATTTCGTGATATAGGGGTTTATGTTCAAGCTGGTGAGCTTGTCTATAATACTAGAATGGGGAATGGTGTTGAAAGCCTTTGCAAGGTCTAGGTAGGCTGTGTGGACCTCCTTTCCCTCATCTAATACCTTGGTAACTGTCTCAAAGAAGTCCACCAGGTTTAGGAAGCATGATCTGCCCTTAACAAAGCCAAACTGGGCAGGGTCCAAGGTTTGGTGGTTCTCAATGTCGCTGTTAATGATTTCCATGATGATGCGCTCTATAGCCTTGCAGACCAGGCTTATATGGTGATAGTTCCTGAGGTCCATTGTGGCTCTACCTTTGTGGAGCAGGATAACTGTTGCTGTGCACCATTCTGTGGGTACATATCCTGTAGAGAGGCTGAGTTTGAACAGTATGTATAGGTGAGGGGTTAGTTCATTTTGGAGCTCTTGTAAGACACAGCCTGGGACACCATCCAGTCCCATTGAAGCTGTATTTTTGGCTTTGGATAGAGCTGTTTTAACCTGTGTGTTGGTGACTGATGGGGCCGTACATTCTTCTGCTATGGTTGTCGGCCCTTTAGAGGGTGAGAGGGGGGTGAAGTTTGCACTAAACCTGTCTGCCAGAATGTTGGCAATATCAGTCAGTTCAGTGTATTTTGTGCCATTCTGCACTGACTCAGAGCAGATCTGACACTTTCCACTTAGGTTCTTGACATAGGTAAAGAATGCTTTGTGGTTATCTTTGGAGTCATTGGCAATTTTTCTTTCAAAACTAGCCTTGGATTATTTAATGAGGGATCATAGTTTCTTGCTGATACTGAACAGGGATGTCTTTCCTTCTTGGGATTTTACTCTTTTCTGTACTAGTTTCCTCCTTCTGTTGTGTAGCTTGTTTATGGCAGGGGTCCACCAGACTGGTTTCTTTTTTTTGGAGGAGTGATTCTTGGTTTTACTTGGGATAGCGCGATCCATGCATTCCTGCAGATGCTCATAGAGTGCCTTTGTAAAGGTTTCAGCAGCTTGGACAGCATTGTCCTTTAGCATGGGGGCTGTGAACCTTTCCACCTCAGTCTTAAGTAATGTGAAGTTTGCTTCTGAAAAGTTTTTCATGGTGGTTTCCTTGATTTGAGGTGGGGGCAGAATGTGGATATCCAGAGTGATTAGTCTATGGTCTGATCTAACCAGTGAGGGTTTGACCTCTGGTGTGGAACACCGGTCACCCGTGTTGTGATGACCAGGTTCAATATGTTGTTCCCTCTGGTGGGGGTGTTGTCTAGTTGATCTAGGGCATTTGAGTTTATAAATTCTAGGAAGCATTGGGCAAAGGAGTTAGTACTTGAGTAGTTCTCTCAGTTTATGTTTGTGTAATTGAAATCACCCAGTATTAGAGTGTTTGGCAGGACCTTCATATTTCCCAGTGTCTCCAGAAATGCGGAATGGGGGTCCTGGTCATGGTGGGTGATCTGTAGCAAGCTACAATTTGGATTGCAGTTTTGCCCATTGTTAGTTGCACATGGATGATCTCTGATGCATTGTGCTGCACCACTAACCTGGAGGTGTGGGTATCCTTGATGAATATGGATACACCCCCGCCTTTTGTGTTTCGGTCCTGGTTCTGTGGCCAAAAGGTATGGTATGAGTTATAGCCTAGTAGTGCTGGGATGCTCTCAGAAGCCTTAAACCATGTTTCTTTTACTGCACAGATGTCGATGCTCTCCATACTGAGGAGTGCCTCAAGTGCATGCATTTTGAGGTTTAGACTTCTGGCACTGAGTAGCATTACCCTCAGTTTTTGGCTGCTTGTGCTATTTATGGTGGTGGGTTTGTCTTTTGAGACTTGCCTAAAACAGGCACTATGGGGGCGGCAAGAGCCTTGGCCAGTATTCAAAACCCTAAGGGTGACAGGTGCAAGCCATCTCTTGTGAAGTAATGTGGCTTGTCGAGCATGTCATCCCAGGTGGACAGATACTGGATCCCCTTTGAATGACACCAGAAACTTAGCCAATTGCTGAAATTGATCATTTTTTTCTTTATACTGTGGCATCTTTCTTGGTGAGGGCAGGATGCTGCTCAGAGTCAGGGTCATACAAGCCTGGGCTACATGATCAGAGAGCTCTTTCATGTCTCTTTTCATGTAGTCCAGGGAGGTACATCTCAGGTCAGTCACACCAACATGGACAATGACAGTCATATTTGTACTTGTTCTGGAGTGACCTGAGTGCTTGTGTTATGTGGCGGATCCTGGCTCCCGACAGGCAGCTAACGGTAACCTTCTCCTTGTCTAGCCTAGTTAGTGGGACATCAATGTGCCTGACTATAGAGTTGCCTATTACTAGTGTGTTGGGTATGTTATTTTTGCATTAAGGGCTATAATTGCACGGCACACTGATTATGTGATTTATGTGTTTCATGGTTTTTGATGGGGTATGGAGGTTGCTTGGATGTCTGCTTTGGAGGTCTGTGTTGCTTTTGCAGATTTTTATTTAGAGCCTCTGAGTATATTTTCATGTATTCCTGTGTGTTATTTGCCGGTGTTGGTTTATTAGGTCTATGTGAGACTGGTGGTGTGTTGCAAGTATTACCCTTCTCCTCTTGACTGTCAGTTCCAGTCTTGGGTTGGGTAGAGAGCTTTGCCTCCAGTTTGGCTGTATAATTGCATCTCTCACATATATTAGTGTTTGGTGGTAGGAGGAAAGGGTTGTCTGTGTACATGAGGCAGTTATAAAAATGCCTCAAAATGTCCAGATTCACCAGTTGGACTGGAGAGTACACCAGAAACTGCCCTTGGGACATGCTTGAATAGGTAGAGTAAGCTGTTTTTCTGATTGGCTGGTGGGGACGAATAGAGAGCCTTGTCCTTCAGGACAGTATATGGGGGTCTAGTGCTTGGGTTAATTAGTGCTTGCTATGAGTTTTAAGCAAGTGCTTGACTGTGAAATGAATGGTTTGAGTGCTAAAGTTGAAGGTTTGTCTAGTTCCAAGGGAAAAATTGAAGAGTAGACTTTGTGGAGCAGAGAATAGATTAACTCTAACTAACCGGCGCTGCCCGGTGCACAAAACCACAGAAATGCGTTTTTTATAGCAGGGAAGTGAAAGAGATAGAAACTAGCCTAAAAAGGCCAATAAACTACTAACTTCTGGGCTGAAACCACTCCTCCAGGGACAGATAGACTGCTCAAAGCTCCCCTCTCTCACAGGTGAACAAAGAAACTTCCTTCTATCCAAGTAAGGTATGGGCAACACAGAAACTTGAAACACAGCCCTGGATTCAGCAATAATCTGAAAACTGGACAATAATATTTCAGAAAGGAGGGAAACAAGTATATATTGTTTTTGTTATTTTTTTTTGTTTTTTGTTTTTTGTTTTTTTTTTTTTTTAGAAAATAGGGCAGATACAATCAAAATTAACCCAAAATGGCCAATAAACTACTAACTTCTGGGCAGAAACCACTCCTCATGGGACAGATAGGCTGCTCAAAGCTCCCCCATCTCACAGGTGAACAGAGTAACTTCCTTTTATCCAAGTAAGGTATGGGTAACACAGAAACTTGTAACACAGCCCTGGATTCAGCAATAACCTGAAAACTGGACTATACTAGTTCAGAAAGGTAGGAAACAAGTATTTTTTTCTCAGAAAATAGAGCAGATACAATCAAAACAACACTTTAAATGCACAGAAAAGGCTATCCCACTTTAGTGTGTAGCCAACAACAGTTAAACAGATTATTTAAACACAAAAACCACTTAATTCAAGTGCAGGCAACAAATAAGTACAATATGTAGCAATAACAAACTTTTTAAATCACAGAAACTCTAAAACAATTGGCGTTTTAGGTGGAATTAGTTTAAGACAGTAAGAAAAGCAGAAAATGATACTTAACCACTCCAAAGCCTTTCTTTTGTCTCTCAGCTGCTGTAGACTGCAGAACACCTGGAAGGCACTTACTGAGTGGAATACAAGCACAAAAACTGCGCAAATGCATTTTTTATAGCAGGAAAGTGAAAGAGATAGAAATTAGCCCAAAATGGCCAATACACTACTAACCTTTGGGCTGAAACCACTCCTCCAGGGACAGATAGGCTGCTCAAAGCTCCCCTCTCTCATGGGTGAACAGAGAAACTTCCTTCTATCCAAGTAAGGTATGAGCAACACAGAAACTTGTAAAACAGCCCTGGATTCAGAAGTGACCTGAAAACTGGACTATACTAGTTCAGAAAGGTGGAAAACAAGTATATATATATATATATATTTTTTTTTTTTCAGAAAATAGAGCAGATACAATCAAAACAACACTTTACCCAATTAACCAGTTAAAAAGCACAAAACTGAGCCCTGTTCCAGCAGTCTTCAATCAGACAAGTTCTAACTGCACACTCCTGCCACTAGGGTACAGAGAAACCTTCTCCAAAAAGGACAGCCTGGATCAGTGCACAAGTTATGCAAACAAAGCTAGATCCAGCAGGCCTGAATCTAGTCTATGCTACAGCAAACAAGGCGTACCGATTTCAGAAAGAAACAGTTCAAGTAAACATGCTCAATAAGCCTTTAACCAGAAATCCCCAGCTCAGAAGGGCAGAATCTAGCCTCTCCTCCCACAAGAGTGCAGACCACAAACCTTCGTAATATAGAATAACTGGCCTGAAGCCCAAGTGCTTAACCCAGAACTAATACACTTTTAGAATAACAGACACTGAGCCTTCAATCAGCAGTTCCCAACTTAGAAGGATGTACGCTACCTGTCCTGCCACAACAGTGCAGACCACAAACCTTCTTAATGTAAAACAACTAGTTTGAAGCCCAAGTGCTTAAACCAAAAGCCTTAGAATAACGGTTACAATTTAATCAGGCTACTAGCAAGCAGTAATAAAGGCAGCATAATAAATTCAACTGAGTACTTTTAAGAAGAGGCAAATGCAAAATAAGGTAATAAAGTAGGAAGAAACACAAATACAGTAAAGCAGATGAAGTGCAATTTTTTTTTTTTTTTTTTTTTTTTTTTGTGGAGAGGGAGGAAACAGAGCAGATTAAGATACTACAGGGGAATGTCCTTCCCAAGTGCTTTCTCTGGGTGTATGGTGGGTGAAAAACATTTTTATGCACTTTCAGAATTCCTAAGGCAATGGAGATGTATGAGTGGTCATTAAACAAAAATCTAAATGTTTGTTTATTAATCACACCTTGAAATAAACTATCTTCCAGGAAAAGCATAAGCTTTTTGTGAGTTATGTCTATTTCACCTCTGGAAACTATTTCATAATGATCTGCATCATGGAGTGTGTTTGCTATATCATTCACATAATCTTTTTTTCCCCACCAAAACCACCCCACCCCCTTTATCAGGTCTCATCACCTTGTTTAGATCTGAGTCTCTTAGTTTTTTTCAATTCTAATGTTTCCTCTCTTGTAAGGTTAAAGGTTTTATTTTTGTGTGAATAATAGGCCAGATAGATTTCCTTTGTACATATTTTTTCGAAATCTGCTAAAATAGGATGTATAGGTGGATTGTATAAGCTCTTTCTCTTAAATCTATTATTTACTCTGGTTCTTTCTGCCTCTAATTTAATCTGTAGTTGAAAAGTCACCTTCCTAATAAAAATTTTTAATTCTGTGAGTACATCCACTATATCTACTTTGCTCCCAGGTACAAACTTAAATCCTTTCTTAAAAAGAGAGAAATCTGCTTCAGTGATTTCCATGTCTGTATAATTATAAACATGGAACCCTTGTGGACAAAGTAATTTCCCCTTAAATGGTGAAAAATCGGGTTGTATCTGTGCATTTAAATTAAGTACCTGTTCCTCTTCCTGTTTTTCCAAAACTGTCTTTGTCCTTTGGGCCCCTGTCCCCTTGGTGTCTGCGGTCTTCCTAAAAAATTAGTATTGTTTTGGTTTCTGTTCCTATTCTGAATTCTTTCTGACCTCCTTGGAAGTGGGAAATCTTGCTCAATAACTTTATCTGTCTCACCTTCATATAACTCTGTTTCATAGTTTTTAGACTCATTTCTTTCATCATATTGGTCTGTCTTAACTTCTACATCTTGCCTGTTCTGGTTAATGAAGGGGAGATTCATAATAACTTTTTGGAAGTGGGTATGCTTCTTTATGCTGATATTCAAGTTCATCTCTCCTTAGTTTCCCTTGTTTCCTTAACACATTTTCTTTAACTTCATTTCTTTTAGCTAACTGGATTAAAAAAAGTTGTTTCAGGTTACGCTTATCTAAATTTTGGTCTGTGTGTAATCACACCATGAAAAGCTGCTAGTACAGGTAGAATGTGCCAGTGTTTCTTAATAATATTTCAGTACAGCTAATATGCTTATTATAAGGTATGGAAATCTGATCTGTCTACATCGATTCTTAGAAAATTCAGAATTTGTAGGTTGTGAAAAAACAGGCCTGACCAATGTGTAACATAATACTAACACATTAGTTTTCTCTTTATCAGACTTTTTTTTTCATTTCAGCCTCTCATGTATAGATTGTTTGCTAAGACATCCAGCTGTTGTTCCAAGTTATAATCATTTGTATTTATCCTTGCTATACATAATATTTATCCGCTGGGTATGTTTCAAAAAATGTGATGGGATGCATACTAGATCTATGTAAGTATATGTTTTTGCTAACATCTTTTATAAAGATGCTAGTATTAACTAAACCCAGATTAGAGTTATCTATATGAACATTTCCAGTTGTGACCATGTCATCTTTAATTTCAGGAAGCCTGCTGTGGATGCAAATAGTCTACAAAATCAGATGTATTCCGAGTAGAATCATCCCATATGGTGAAAACATCATACCCAAAAAGTTTTATAGAATAACACATTTTAATGGAACTTACTAATTATATTAAATACATATTTCTTATTTCATATAGCTAGTACTACATTTGCATAGCTATTGGCTACACCTTGTAGTTGGACACAGTATTGGTTTTGGAAAAATATTATTTAAAATGATACCAATTCACAAACAGTACTAATCTTTAAACTAGTTATGTCTGTGGATTCTACTAAAAAAGTCTCTAAGGTACTATATGCCTCCATCAAGGGGAATCATTGTAAAAAGTGATTCAACATTTAGAGCAGCAAAGACAGAAGTAGAATTAACTTTGGTTGAATACCAATTGTGGTTTCAAAAAATTGCTACTATCCTTTATGTAGCTTTGTGATAACTTCAAGAAAAACCCTCAGAGTTTTTTTCTAAGTTTACTGAGATTGATTGTGTTACCAAAGCTCTATTAGAGATGATAGGTGCCATTGGCTTCTGTTTTGTTCATATGTATTTTAGGTAACCTATAATAAGATGGTATAACCGGGGAACGAACATACAAATAATTCAAGAGTTTCAGTGTTTGCTAACCATTCAAGTTTATCATACAAACTTCAGTGTTAACATATCTAATAATATTATCAATTCCATTCCTATTAATATGATCATATGCATTGCAATCATCTAACAGTTCACATATAGCATCTAAATAGAAGATCTTATCCATTATTACAATTTCTAGATCCTTATCCATGACTTCAATAATAAAAGTGTCATTATTAAGCACAATGTCAAGTGCCAATCGTTGATCAGCTGTTAAACGTGAAAAAGGTTTTTTTTAATAGAGCCATCAGTGGAAAACAAGGCATACACATCTTGCTCACAGGCATTTGGAAAAGCTTTTATGACATAATTACTTGTTGGAATAAAAGTACTAGTTTTTTTGAAAACATTAAAAGCAGAGTACTCATTACCTTCCACAAATAATGTTTACAGATCTAGTTGATGACTAAATAACCTTATGTCAATTGAATACTCTGAAATATGTCCATTATTTGATAGGATAAATATCAGACCATTCTGAAGATGTGCTAATTCAGCAGCAGAAAATTCTTTCTGATAATCAACTGGATCATCTGCAGACACCATGTCAGCATCAACTGTCACTTTTTCACAAATTGCTCCTTCTTTTGCTGCATCAGTATTTATTACATTTTCATGTCTGATAGTGTCCACAGCTGAAATGACATATGTGTTGGAAGATTTAACATTAGGGTATTTATTTCTGTCCAAAAAAAATGCAACCAAGTAGAAGTTAAATCAACCAGGCCATAAAATATCACCTCTATACCTGTAAATGCTCAGCCATCACCAATGGCTGAAGGGATTTGTATCCAAACACTGACAGTCTCCTGTCACCATTCAGCCAGATATCAAAGCCTGAGGATCATCTGCCACTTGTGAGACCTGAAGCTGTGGGTCCCACCTTGTCCTATACACCATGTGGTTGCCACCAAGAGAAAGCCAAGCTGTTCAAGTCTGCACATTCCTTTGTAATTTAGCCTTCCAAATCTGCTCTTCAGTCTCATGAAGATGGCTTATCCTGCAAGTCATCTTTCTGAAATAGCAATTCTGAAAACTTTCTGATTCCTTATTTAACATTTCCTATAAATATTTTAAGACACCTGCAAAAGAGGATACTGATAAGTTATCATGATCTGACATATGTTCTTCACACCCATGATTTCCACTTAACCTAAGAACATTAACTCAATTTCTGATGCTCCTTTTATGTGGGCATATTAAGCATCCCCTATTCTAAAGGAATGTGCTATTAATTTGCTATTGTTAAGGCCCAACCTCTCTACAGTCACTTGCAGGACTTCCCTGAAATAATAGCTAGATAAGACAGCAGGATCTCTCTTCCACACACTCAAAAAAGTGGTATTTCACTGCTAAGATGCCTCCCCTGGGATTTCTGCTCAGATGATGCATTCCCTGGAATTTCCTTATCCTTCTGTTTATATCCAACCCTGTATCCCTTGAAGGCTTGATTCTCCATCATACTCTTTTTCCTGACTGATGTTTGACCTATACCCTACCAGCCCCTAGCTTAATATCCCTGAAATGTAGCACCCATGTAAGGGTGTCATTCTTACTGTATTGCATTATCTCAGATATCCAGAATGCACCATAGAAACAATATTAGTTATCCTGACCAAAACAGCCGCAGGTCATACACAGAATTACATACTTTGCTCATAACTCCCCATGGCCATACAAAATGCTTGGACCAAGGGGCTAACACTCATCTGCTCTCCTGACCTCAATTCTCACCCAGACTTGCAGCATCTTCTGACTGCAAATGCTTGCTTGGTGTTATGCCACCATCATGCTTTTTGGTACCACCTAATTGCAGTCACGTGTGCACTTGTACTATGCCCTGAAATGCCCTTATTTTTTATTCTAAAAATGTAGCAATAGCAATGGTACTGTTATGGGCAAATGTACTTGTCAGAACCTGTCTCAATGAAAACAAGAAACTGAATCAGCAAAAGCATCCCCCCCCCCCTTGAATATGTTGCAGTTTGAATGTTACGATGTTCTGCCTGCATTTCTGTACAAATTTTCTTGTTTTTTTTCTTTTTGGTTCTATTCTTGGTTGACACTCTTAAGTTTACTCTAACTCTCTCTCTCCTCATCTCAAGCGTGTGCTCTAAATGCCCCTTTTTATCCTGTTCTCCCTCCCATTCGTCCCCTATTTCTTTTAATGTAAATATGCATGTATGTTTTGCTTTTGAAACTTTTGTCTGACTGCAGTAATTACATTTACCTCCATGTAAATGCAGTTTTCCTGAATTCATGTATTATATTTTTACCTCTATGTACACATGTACAGTTTCCTATATACACGTATTTTGCATGTTAATACCATGTTGATGTTGAAATTTTTGTTAGTGTTACTGCATAACATGAATGAGCCATTGGTCATTTGTTATCAGTGCTTTATCCTAATAGACATATATAAACAATGCACAATAAAATAAATAAAACACTTAAAATTCTTAACTTCCCCTGTGTTGCTAGTCACCGTCATGTGCTTACATAGCTAGATGAACACCCTTGTACTGTGCCTCTAGACATGCTGTGCTTGTCCTGGAACTCTCTCACCCTGATGTGTACTGCCCCAGCTAGACAGATGCCAGCCTGTATTCATTAGCATTTCATAAATCAGAACTCTGCAAACCATTTCCTGTTTAAGTATCTCCCAAAAAGTGATTCCACCTGCTGTACCTGTAAATAGTTAAATCTGTAATTCTACATGACAAACGGCATATTTATTCATGTTATCTTGTTCTTAATGTAACTATCTTTGTAACCATTAACAGCTGACCTGCTGTCCTCTCCATCTGAAACTTGTTAACTCTTCTTATTTGCCACAGAACACTGTACCACCAACTGCATGAGAGAGTAAAGCAACACTCCCTTTATCACCAATTAATTTGCTCCGTCAAATGATTTATTATAAACTTCGTAGGCTTAAACTCAGTTAAGGGGCTTCACTGTGAACCTCTGTGTAAACAGTAATGTTGGGAACTTATTTTGCCCCAACACTGACCGAATTTAGTTTAACCTTTCAAACCATAAGTTAAATGCCCCTCTTTCAGTTCATTACTACTAACCAGTCAGCCACTGAGGAATCACCAGATGTACCACACTCATATACGTGGAGTCATCTGCCACTTAATATCAGGGTATTCCCAATCATGTGACACCTTTCTCACACTGGACATTCAGTGTACAGTTTTTTGCAATACACACTGACCCAAGCTATTACTTTCCCCTTAACTCTAGGTAATACTATGCAGGTTCTCTGTTCAAAGCCCAAAAAGGAGGAGACCAAGAATAAAGCCTTGTGGGACGCAGTTAGTGACATTTTGTAGTCTAGAGCAAATACCCCAAACTTTAGTAGTAAATGGGCTGAGCACCCCCCCCCCCTTTAAAATGGAGACAAAGGGAATCAAACTTTGGACTCCGAAAGTAAGCCATTAACAACTCGCAGTGATAGTCACCAATTTCCCTGCAGCACCTTCCATTTTAAAACTTAATTATCTCCTCCTTCCTAGGCAAACCTACTCCTGTGTTGTTTATTTGTGCATATGCAAAGTGCCAGTGTGTTTGGGGGGGGGGGTACAATCTCTTGCTGTCTACTGTTCCGTAACTCACATTTCTTTATTCATATATTTCTCTCCCAGCATGCATAGGTCCAACAAAGCCAATTCTTTCCAGGGTGTAGATCCAGCCCCAGAAGTAAATATGCCTATGTTTACCAAACAGGCCTCATGCACTTATGATGAAGCCTAAATTGTTGCAAACCTTTACACTGTTTTCAAGTTTACCCCATAATCTGAAGGAAATGCCCACCTACTAAAGCTGAGTTGCATTATATACTGCTCCTGGATCAGCTTTCGCATTCAGCCTAATAAAACATGTGAATAATACACAATAAGATGAATTATTTCATTCAACTAAACATTTCATCTTGCTTCAAGCAGCAACCCTCCCTACACTGACCAGCGCTGAGCCTCAACCATATATCTGTAGCACTTACCCCACCAAAGCATACTGCAAAAGCTGACTTATTAAACATTCCTTTATACCCATATACCTACTTTCTCTACACTTGTTTATGTCTTCTGAAATGTTATGAATCTGGCTGTCTCCAGCCATGGCAATACCTGATAAAAAATGTTATCAAAACAGTCTCATAGCCTGTGACAACAAAATAAAGGCCACATGGCTTGGAAAATAAGCTCTACCAGTTCTAATTCACATTGCTAACCTGTGTTTTTGTTGAGTTTAGTACTCAAAATATAAAGAGAACACAATTTTTAAGTTTGCACTCCCTTCTGATCACCACTGTGGTTTACTGTCTGCTTTTCCCTTCCACCTTCAGAAGAATAAAATGTATCTTTTGTTACAACTTACTAAAACAGAATTTTATTATTATTATTATTATTACAACTACTACTTCATATACCATTCCAAATGAGACCTTTGGTCTCCATTTACTTATTTGTAAAACCTGGCCATTATAAAGTAGAACTATGCTTGCGTACTAATCTGCTACCATACATTGAAATGTCATTTATTTCTTTAAGCTACTGTTGTGTGGTGCCAGCTTTATTTATTCATCCAGTTGCTGATAAAAAAGGTGAGCAGTTCATCATAATGTCTGTAGCTCTGACCCTTGCCCCATGAAGAACACCAAATAAATATCTGTAGAATAATAGAGAAGTGACTCAAAGATTTATCCAAAAGATCATGTTTAAAAAGGCAAAACTAAGGGTTGGATTCTGTAAAGCTCATGGGATATGGTGCATTACGCCAATATCAGCTTCAGCATGCAACTTGCAAATAACTTTTTAATATGCTAATGTATGCCAAGAAACATAGAATAACTCAGCACACAAAGGAGTTCCGCAGCTCATATGGCACACTAGGGAAATGCACAAGTAGTCCATAATTATAAAAAATGGTTTTCAAATAACACTGTATAGTAACAAACAAAAAGGATAATCACAAATCAAAAATTTCTATTGTTGATTTGAAAGATAAAATCTGTAAACTAAGGTTACAGACAGCTACGAAATGTTTCTGACTCTGTAGTGATAACCAAAATAAACAACACATACACACACACACACACACACACACACACACACACACACACACACACACACACACACACACTTTAATGTTTTTATTTTATAAAAAATGTAAAAAAAAATGCCACTTGTTTACTGTGTGAGCTTCACATTATCAGGGAGCATTACCTGTGCATTGACACTTTGCTGGAGACGGTTTGCTCTCAAATCTGGGTGGCAATGTACAAGTTGACCATAATATACTTTATTATGTATCATATTAGGACAGTTAAATTCAACAAATTTTCTCTGAAACCCAGGCAGAAATATCCAACCACTGAGCTCCAATGTGATAGCCGCTAAAAAGCTACCACTAGTGACAACAGTCTTCAAACTAGCATTTTGGACAGATGGACTACTGTTGTTTCTCCTGCCAACCTTGTTGACTTCGGTGTCTTGAGGCAGTGTAGCAATTGCCTCATGTACACAGACAACCCTCTATGTGAGAGATGTATTTACACCAAGAATCTAGAATCCATGCTCTCTCTCTCACTGAAAACAGTAACATGGAGAAGGTTGTCATCTCACCCACCACTACATTTTCACATAGTACCACTACTCATACACATAGTATACATCAAACATATAAATCTACATACACGGAGGTTATCTTGAAAAAACTTTCCAAAACACCATAGGCCTCCAGAACACAAGACTGCTATAGCTAACTCAGTCCCCTCAGCACTCATGACACATAGCAACACTAGTGTCTCACCCACCAAGCTTGTAAGGCATAACACTCAAAGGTCAGTTTTTGTATCAATGGAGACTCAGTGCTGAGATACATGGATGTCCACTCACCAGGTTGGACAAAGAAATAGTCACAGTCAGCTGCTTGTCTGGTGTAAGGATTGATCAAATCATGCATGCACTCGTGTTGGTGTGAATGACCTGAGACGTACCTCACTTGACTATATGAACAGATACATGGTTTAGCTCTCTGAGTATGTGTCTCAGACAGGAATGTCCCTATTCTTACTACCCTTACCTAGAAAGATGCCACAGAATAAACAAAAAAAGATTGATTTCATGTGTCACTCAAAGGAGATCCAGTTCCTGTCAGCCTTGGTAGCCATGGTTGACAAACCTCACTGCTTTGCCAGAGATGGTTTGCACCTGGCACCTCTAGGCTTTCGGCTGCGGGCAAAGGTTCTTGCCTATCCTATAGTGCCTTTTTTAGGCAAGGTCTTGAAAGCAACATCACTGAAGTGAAATTAACTAATCAGAACAAAATAAGGGTCATGTTGCTAAATGCTAGGAGCTTAAACCAAAAACTGCACTCCCTGGAGGCACTTCTATCAGTAGAAGATGTAGATGTCTGTGCAGTCACAGAAACCTGGTTAAAGACCTCAGAGAGTACCCCCGCCCTGAAAGGCTACAATGCCTTCCACACCTTTAGACTGCAAAATGAACATGTGAAAACCAAAGGAGGCTGTGTTTCAATCTATATTAGAGATAAATTCATCTCCCATCTAGACAGACTGGAAAATTCAATGGCGTTACTCCAGGTCTAGGTTACGGTGGGTAAGACCCCTATTCAAGTCATAGCCAGTTATAGATCCCCCGCCATGCGTCATGCTGCCCACAAAGCCTACTTGACCAAAATGTGTATAATCCAAATTTTACCAAACACACTGATTATGGGAGATTTCAGTTATCCCATCAATTGGGAAATCTACGCTAGCCCTAACTCACTAGAGCAAAATTTCCTTGAATTTGTTAATTCAAATGCTTTGGAAAAAAATTGTCCATACCCCAACAAGAGGAATAAACCTTCTGGCTCTGGTCCTCAACACCATGTCAAACAGGAGCACTGTTGCAACTGCTGGACCCTCATTAGTTAAAACTGACCACAAATCAGTCATCTTTGAGCTGACACTAAAACCAGAACTCACAAAGGGTGAAATCAGACTAAAATACTTCACCAAGGCAAACTATACCTCCTAGGTGAAGGTATAAATGTATTCCAAGCCTGACTCCAAGATGAAAGTGATAACTATGTTGAAGCTTACACTAGAGCCCTTTACAATCACTTGCATAAGTGTTTAAATTGAGCTGTACCAGAAATAATCAAAGCCAGAGCCCTATGTAAAATCAAGATGTTATGGTGGATATCCAGCATTAAGAAACTTTACAATAAACCCAAAAAGTTGCTGTCCAGGAAAACAAAAGCAAGGCCACAACAATGGAAAAGCACATTGTTCAGCCTCAACAGGCAAATAAGACAGCTTATCAAATCCTCCAACAGCTCCTTTGAGAAAAACGTAGCAAGTACAGCTAAGGATAACTATAAGGCCTTTTACAGCTGCATATGTAACCTAAAGAGTAGGACCCAAGCATGTGCAAAACTAGTGTCTAACATTATCACACATTGACCCCACAAAGGTAGCAAACCTGTTAGCGGATACGCCTGGCAAAAATGTCACTCCCTTATTCCCTCCTAACTTACAACAAACTTTCCCTCAAACTCCTCCCCCCACCCTACATATCTGAGGAGCAGGTCTTCAAAAGCCCTGTCCAAGGCAAAAAACACAGCCTGTATTGCACCAGATAACATCCCAGGCTGTCTTCTAAACATGCCAAACCATGAACTAGCATCACTACTAAGTACCCTTTTCAATCACAGTCTAACCACAGTTTTTTTTTCCTGCAGAATGGAGAACAGCTACAGTTATTCCACTCAACAAAGGTTGCCTAGCAACAGACCCAGGGAATTATATATCCATAAGCCTGACCAGCCTCATCTGTAAGGCCATGGAACCTTATCTTTATGGACCTCATAAATAAAGACATAGGTGACCTGCAAACCCTGGATCCTGCCAAGTTTGGCTTTGTGAAGGACAGATCCTACCTGTTAAATCTGGTGAATTGCTTTGAAAGTATGACCAAGGTCACTGACAATGCCAAATCTGTGCACACACCATACCTTGACATGGCAAAGGCTTTTGACACATCCCACATTCAGACATTACTGATAAACTTAGGAAACTGAATATAAACCCATTTGCTGTAAGATGGGATTCCAACTGGCTCAAAAACCAGACGCACACTATCAAAGTGGGTGACGCCACATCAACCAGCAGACCTGCTACCAGTGGGGTGCTGGACGGGTCAGTGCTGGGCCTCCTACTGTTTGGTATATACTTCTCAGAAGTTCAGGTCAAAACTAAAGGGTTGTGGCTGACCAGTAGAATATTGCAAACTAGGTGCAATCATTATAACCCCAAATGATGTCAGTATACTCCAGGAAGGTCTCATATAGACCAATGACCGGTGCATTAGTCATGGTTTCAAACTGAATGCAAAAAAAATGCATCACCATTCCCTTTTGCACAGATAATGTCCCTTCACACTATCAAATCAGCAACAATATTCTAAGTACCCATGAAGTGGTAAGGGACCTGGGATCACAACTTGACTGTGTCCTTAACTTCGGCCACCATGTATCTTTCATAGTAAGGAAAGTTTTCTGTGTAGCACACTTGATTAGTAAAAGCATCACCTCAAGAGCAAAAGAAGGTATAACTCCCTGTACTTGGCACTTATCCGGCCCATAATTGAGTATAACACCCCATTTGGCATGTACCATACTAAGCACCTGCAGCAATTGGAAAGATCTCAGAGGTGTTTTACAAGGAAGATCAAGGGCTTCCACCACACATCATACACGGACTGATTAAAGTCTCTGTCACTATAATTTGTATCATATAGACTTCTTAGGGAAGACTTATGCCTGGCCTACAGAGCAATCCAAGACCCAGACCTAATGAACTTGCTGCATATCCATAAATCAAATGGAAAGAGGGCTACCCATTCCAGAGAACTAAGTATGGCCTGTGACTTAAATAGGTCATACTGGAGGGACATATTTATCTCTAAATGACTACTCCATCTTAGGAACAAGCTACCAATTCATGTGTAGCTCTATGACACTGACAAGAGGTAGCTGGATGAGTGGACGGGGCACCATAAATTCTTACATGGGATAGTGCCCACAACCCTCCTGGACATGGGCAGTCATCACTAAATGCAATCTTGGGTATTGACTAATATTTCTATGATATTACATTGGGATGAAACGCCTAGGCTTAAAATGACCTCCGGGTCGATAGCCTAGCAATCTCCTATAATAATAAGATCCTATGATCCTACAGTGCAGCACTTTGAATATCAGTGTTTTGCTTTAAAAAGGGACATTGTTGTGTTAACAGGGTTATTAGGAAAGTCAACATATGCAGGCATCCTTACTTTTCTTGTAAAAAACAATTGTGTGGGGAAACAGTGCAAGCTGTTCTGGGTCACAAAGTGTATAAACAAAGACTGAGGGATACAAAACACAAAGCAAGATGTTTAATTGATGACCCACCTGCCTGAATTGGTGGGAACACAGGTGGATGTAGAAGACCCCATGGAATTTGCTGCAAGGATCAGGGGAATTTTGGCAGTTCCCTGTCCAAATTTCCTCAAATCCTTAAAAATGCGGCTGGGTGTTTGTAATGAAAATAGGCCATGTATAACAGGACTAATCCAGTCAACTAATACAAATAAATAAACCTTAAATAAATTGGATGAAGCTCATATTTAGGCCAAAGTGTAGATTCTTAGATATCTCCTTAGAGAATGTTTCGATAAGGACATTATAGTACACAGTTTTACTGTAGGTAAAAAGTTATCACCTAATAAGTGACACCAACTGCATGAAATGCTTTTGGAGGAAAATAAGCATGCGCATAATTTAACAAATCACACCACACACTTGCTTGGAATAAATGTCTGTAGCCATGTATTTATTGAGCCAATCAGATTAAATTACATATTAAATCAGTACCATATCAGAATTCACTGACAATCAGACCAAATTAATGCCAACCAAGAATATTCAGATGTGCAGAAAGGGGATGGAAGTAAAAATCAAATTCAGAAACCACAATAAAGCTCTAGTCACAAAGAAAAATGTAAAACGTTAATAGGTACAAATACTAGCAAATAGCTTTCACATGCAATGCTTTATCTGGTAATAAAACAGTCCCCTGGATTCTCTCTGCCTTGCATGGGCTGCAGGATTTGTGCAAGAGCTTAAGCAAGCAATATGTGTGCAGTGTGATCCAGGAACAGCCTGCAGGGGCGTGCATGAGCGCTCCTGCACTAGTCCTGCATGGACTAAGCCCCTGTATGCAAATCACCCCATTTGCAGGAGAAATCCATACAAATGAGGTGAATTTGCAATCCAGGAGCTTGCAACCTGCCATGCAGGACTAGTGCAATCTGCAGAAATGTACTCGGTTAGTAATCGAGTACATTTCTGCAAAATCCAAAACGGCACTGTGACAGCTAAAAATAAATGCTGCATCAGTTAGGAAGCATGCCAATGGCCAAGTATAAGGCCACTGGCATTGCAAACAGCCAAAAAAATTAAAAAATCAACTTTTATTTTTTTAGCCAATTTCGGCTGTTTAAGCGTAGGGCAGCAGCACACAAATGGGATCTTGGGGAAAATAACAAAATAAACCTAAAATAAGCATTCTAAGTAAAATCACTATTCTGCCATGCAAGTCAATGGCAGGCAGAAGACAACATGGCCAGTGAGTAGTGGTTGCTAAGGGGGGAGGCTTAGTGTGAGACATGTAACTATGCATTAGCAGGCAATCCTATGCAAATGAGGGGAATGATAGTGAATCCCAGTTTTCTCAGCATGCTAGTCAGGTCCCAACAGTGTAAGAGTAGGAATAGATTGGTGCAAGCCCAGGAGTTATCTGACATCATGGGGGGGGGGGGGGGGTGTCAGGCATACTGTAAGTGGATTGGAGCCCTGGGGCTTGGGTTTGCTCCTAGCTTAACACAGCTAAGCTAGGGTGTGTGCCTGAATTTGCCTAGCACTCTTTACATTGCCTAAGTGGGTGTGCACCGGGTTTTAAAGGAATTAAAAAAAAGTTAAACCAGGAGATAGCAGCACTGTGCACATTTGAGCACTCTGTTTGCACAGCGTGCCCCTGGGCTTAAACAGGAAGGCAATGGGAAGGGAAAACAGCAGTAGGAAAGTAATCAAGGAGAACTAGCATAGCTGGCAGGTGAATTGTATCAAAATCAGCCAATTACACAGGCAGCAGACTAGCCCAGTCCAGAAAACTACTATAAACTATGCAAACACCTTTCCCACTGGTTTTTCCCACACTCTACACCATCAGTGTATACAAGTGGGGAACTTTTAACAAACAAACCTACAAAATGAGAGAGGCTGCACCAGGCAACATAGAACAACATGTGCAAGAGGCTGAGGGTGGTGAGGATGTGAATGCTGCTGATCAACCCACAGTGAGGAGATGGTGAAAAGTGTACAGACCCAGGGTAACCTACCAGGGGCTACATGAGCTGGAGATGATGGAGCACTATAGGGTGGACAGGGCCCTCCTACAGCAAATTGTTGAGCTGTGCTGGCCACACCTGACACACCAAACTGACCGAGGGGAACCCATCCCAGTGGATACGAAGATATGTGTAGGCCTAGGAATACTAGCCACAGGTACCTCCCAAAGTTCAACTGGAGATATCATGGGGATCTCACAGGCATCAGCATCCAGAGTATTCAACCAGTTCCTGGATGCCAAGGCAGCACATGCCAGTGAGCACATATATTTCCTCAACACCCGTGAAGTGTTGGCCATCAATATGCATCTCTTCCACCAAATAGCAGAATACTGTGAGGTAGTGTGTGCTATAGACTGCATGCACATACACATCAAAGCACCACCCGGTGATCAGGGTAGGGCCTACATCAACAGCGGGAGCATCCCCTCCATCAACTGCCAGGTCATGTGCAATGCCCAGGGCATTGTAATGAATGTGTGTGCTTGCTGCCCTAGAAGCTATCACGATTCCCACATTTGGCATCTGATACAGCTGTACCAGAGATTTGCCAGTGGGGACATCCCCTACAGTCATATAGTTGGGGATGCTGGTTACACACTGGAGCTGTGGCTGATGACACCCATCAGAAATGCAGACACACCTGAACAAGAACACCATAACAAGGCACACGTACAGACCAGACTTATAATAGAGCATGTGTTTGGGATGCTCAAGTCATGGTTCCACTATCTGGACACATCGAGTGGAGCCTTGCAGTACTCACCAGCTACATGTACCCAAATTGTTATGGCATGTGCCATGCTACACAAAATGATCCTGTGGAAACAACTGCAGCAGGAACAGCATTGGGCAGGGCCACACAGCACCCACCAATGCCTAGGCCTGCACATGCACAGAGTGACTTGGAGGAGGAACAACCAGAGCCTGCCCCAGTAGGCAAATGGAGGCATGCCCAGTATGCCGAGGCCACAGCAAAGAGACTATGCATAGCACATATACTGACACAGTAGAGACCCAGGGAATAACACCTCTCTCTGACTTACACATACAGTAAAAGGGATGCCAAACATGACTCTCCCTGTGCTCAACCATGTATAGGGAGTGTACTATGTGCATCCGACATAGGCAGCCCTCCAGCACCATCCTCAATCCTGGCACACCCACAAGGTAAGTCAATCAACCTACCGATTGCCAAATGGAGTAGAATGTGTCTGTACCTGTATCTATGGTATGGATGTGAGCATGCAAGGGAATTGGGTGTCTGAATGTTATGGCAGCAGATAGCAGACACCCATAATGGCACCATAACATCTGTAACACATACTGGAGGCACCATAGTAGCCAGTACTACACAGGGTGACAAAACCCACTGCAGGAAATGTGCTAGATGACATGTATGTCCATATGACTCACACATTTCAGTCAGGGAGGTTCACATACCCAACAACAGTCTCAGCCTGCAGGACAGGTGTAGACAAACCCAAACAGAGCTTGTGCTATGGCCTCTGAATGATGCCTATGGGTAACCTCCCCTTCAGGCCTACATAGACAGACTACAGCAGGTCAAGCAATGGGATATTAGTTCTGAAGTGTAGGAAGTCAGACACTAATATGTAAGGCAATCATAGCTAAGACCTGTAGTACACTGATATGCCACTATGATAGTATGATAGGTAGAATACAGAATGAAATGGAGTACCTGACATACCACTACAGTCATAGCACATGTGTCCATGTGTCAGGTGTGCCCCCCATCCTATGTAGATATGTAGAAACAGTAAAGTGTGCCCTCTCAATCCTGTGTAGAAATGTAGAAACAGTCAGGTGTGCCCCTCCAATCCTGTTTAGAAATGTAGTAACAGTCAGGTGTGCCCTCCCAATCTTGTATAGAAATGTAGTAACAGTCAGGTGTGTCCCCCAATCCTATGTAGAAATGTAGTAACACTCAGGTGTGCCCCCTCATCCTGTGCAGAAATGTAGTAACAGTCAGGTGTGCCCCCAATGCTGTGCAGAAATGTAGAAACAGTGAGGTGTGCCCCCCAGTCCTGTGTAGAAATGTAGTAACAGTCATGTGTGTCCCCCAGTCCTGTGTAGAAATGTAGTAACAGTCAGGTGTGCCCCCCAATCCTGTGTAGAAATGTAAAAACAGTCAGGTGTGGCCCCCCACACCCTATGTAGAAATGTAGTAAAAGTCAGTTGCCCCCCCCCCACTCTCATGTAGGTATGTAAAACAGTCAGGTGCTCCCCCCAATCCTGTGTAGAAATGTAGTAATAGACAGGTGAGCCCCCCCAATCCAGTGTAGAAATGTAGTGACACTCAGGTCTGCCCCCCCAAACCTGTGTAGAAATGTAGTAACATGTATGAGTAGGTATAATACGAGTGGAGCACAGATGGCCAGAGGTGGCCAAGGTAGCAGGATTGGTTGTAGCATTTGCACAATATGCAGGTCTGAGTGTGTTAGGATGGTGTGTGGTTCACAATGTGTGAGAGTGGTCAGTATGTATGCATGTTGAGGTAAGACCTAGTGGCCATTGCCCACTACTGCTAATAACAGGGACAAGCCCTCACAACTGCAGTGCCAAAGACAATCCCCAACAGTGTAACACATGCAAGCAGTAAGCCATTGTAAATGTAGGGTGGTAATATGTGTCACCATCTGAAAGACTGGCATGGCATGGCTGTTGGGCTAGATATACAAGCAGTACACAGGGGAAAGTACCCCAGACATACAGTATATATTGTGTCACTGTAAAATGGTGACACCCTTAGATATGTACATATGGGTATGCATCACAATAACAGGACCTGTAGTAGGGGATACCGGTGAGGTCTGCCTTAACACCTGCTGATCACAAAGGAGGTAGGACTGATGTATTGGGAATCAGCTAATGTACCCACACATGCCAGCATAACTGTAATGCCCCATGCATATCTGTGTGTCAGATGCAAATAGTGTTCATACGACACATGCACCCAGCCACACAAACACCACCCACAGGCACCTCTCTGGCAATATCCCTGCTGTGGGGAATGGGTACAGTATGACCCCACCTGTATATGGCAATAGCGGAAGACTGCAGCATGCAGTGCAGGTTTCCCATGCAGGTGTGTCCCTAGCTGTAGGTAGCACCCTGCCAGCATCCACACCACCTGATCAAGATTGATAGAAGGTATTGGCATGAACAACTATCACATCTACCCTGTCAACGCAGGGGAATATACTGTATGGTGGTCTGGGACTGTAGGACTGACAGGATGCAACAGCCTGTCACATCCAGCCTGTATCAACACCTAGTGCACCACAGGCGCCTGACAAAGGCCCATGTCTCACATGTACTGCCAATGCATGTTATGTCATGGGCACCCAAATAACAACATACACTCCATTTAAGCCATATGCAAGGCAATGTGGACAAACCACAGTAACGTGTCCACCATATCCCACTGCATAAACTGTGGACCAACACTAACACACACTTGTGATGTGGTGATACCCTTAGGAAAAGTTTCACAGAATGTATGCATAATGTATGGAAGAGGTTAGAATAACAGAGGGGGGTGTGGGAGCATAGGCAGTATGGAATGTGCAGGGTCTGACACCAGGCTGTATGCACACTATCCCTGGCTGCAAACACATACATGTGTGGCTACACACCTGCCCGTACACCACAATAGAGTAAATGTCCTGAGCCATGGACCCTGCCTCTGGCTAACATGTGCAAATCTGTACAGCTGTGAGGCATTGCCACAGCAAGATAAGGCCATACTGCCATGTTGATGGGTGGACAAGTATGGGATCCTCTGCCTGCACTATACCAAGATGGTGAACTGGATACACAATCCCAGCACCAAGTGTCTGCAGCTTCCCCTCCAGAATGGCATAACTTATCATAACTTATCATGAATATGTAGGTGTCTGCCCACAATACCAGACACAGCTGCAGTCATCCTTGTCCCACATGTCATCACTGTGAGCAAGAATGTCCACCTGACAGTACATGAAGACAGAATACATCACTGTGTATAACAGTACACAAGTCTGAATATCTCTGCTAACAGCAGTACCATGCAGCTGAAACAGCACAGACACAATCACCTACAGTACACACTATCCCCTGCATAGTTTGTCCCCATATTGCCAAATGATTGACAGATACCCTGCAGAAACAATATGCTACCTGTAGGTGTACAACACAAATGTCTGCACTGCAGTACAAACCACCTGGAATCGATCCACACATGCAATATAGAAGGGCATACTGGGCATGCTCACACACTTAGAGAAATGAGGGCAATGTTAGACAACAACATAACAAACAGTCATACTGGGCATGCTTACACACTTAACAAATAAAGGCCATGTCTGCAAACAACAGTGGACCAGACATATCTGGCATTTGCAGATGTTAGTGCAGACACACCTCGGTATGCAGCACTCATGCTTTGCACACACAATGGATAGGAATACAGGCATATATCCAAGGACAACACACCACAATAAGCCAAAAGTAGACGTACACAGATGTGTGGAATAGAGTGATTGTCACAAGGGGCCATCCATTATGAGACCTGTCCCACCCAGCATGCAGCCAAATGGCTACAATCACATGAGGTTTGGATGTCACTCACTTTTGACCTTAACCACTGGTATCTGTCAGCATGACGGACTATGTGGTGCAAGTGCTAGCTGTGCAACATGGATGTACAAGGAAGTAGTCATCTAGCAGCTGTATACACATGGAATATACCCTGCATGTGCCCGCATGTGGTGTGTCAACCTCTAGATGAATGGGTTATGGCCCATGCACACACACTGTCCTCCCCATAGCTGTACTATGACAAGCCTGCTGAGGTCATCCACTTTGAAATACACCCTTGTGAAAGGTGTAGGCCAGTAATCTCTGTGGCGCTTCCTATATCTGCATGCTGCTGTAGTGTAATAACCTAATTAGGCTAGTCACACTCACTATAATTCAAATACCCTACTTTGTCAAGGCTGCTGATGTCATACATTGTGAAATGCACCTGTTGGAAGGCTACATCCCAGTAATCTCCGTGGCATGTCCTATACTTGCGTACTGCTGTAGTGTAATAAACTAGTTAGGTAGGCGATCTAATCCCAGACATGGCAACTGTGTGTGTGTCACCATCTGTGTAGAGAGCAATGCTTTTTAGGCTAGTCACACTCACTACAATCCAAATGTCCTATTTTGTCAAGGATGCTGATGCCATACACTGTGAAATACATGTATCAGAAAGCTGTAGCCCAGTAGTCTCTGTGGTGCTTCCTATAACTGCGTACTGCTGTAGTGTGATAAATTAGTTAGATAGGTGTTCTAATCCCAGACATGGCAAGTGTATGTGTGTGCATGTGTATGTCTCTGTCTATGTAGGGAGCAATGCATTTTAGCCTAGCCACACTCACTATAATTCAAATGTCCTACTTTGGCAATCCCGCTGATGTCATTCATTGTGAAATACACCTTTGGGGAAGAAGTTCTCCAGTAATCCCTGTGGTGTGTCCTATAACAGCTTCATCCTGTAGTGCGATATAGACCTCTGTTAGGGGTTCTATACCCAAACATGTTGGTTGTGTGTGTTTCAATGTCTGTGTAGGGAGAAATGCTTTTTAGCCTAGTTGCACTCACTACAATTCAAATGCCCTACTTTGGCAATGCTGCTGATGTCATTCATTGTGAAATACACCTTTGGGGAAAGAGTTCTCCAGTAATCCCCATGGTGCGTCCTATAGCAGCTTCATACTGTAGCATGGTATTGACCTCTGTTTGGGGTTCTATACACAGACATGTCTGTTGTGTATGTTTTGTGTGTGTGTTTCAATGTCCGCGTAGGAGCAATGCATTTTAGCCTAGCGACACACACTACAATTCAAATGCCCTACTTTGGCATTCCTGCTGATGTCATTCATTGTGAAATGCACCTTTGGGGAAGGAGTACTCTAGTAATCCCCATGGTGTGTCCTATAACAGCTTTATGCTGTAGTGTGATATAGACCTCTGTTAGGGGTTCTATGCCCAGACATGTTGGTTGTGGATGTTTTGTGTGTGTTTCAATGTCTGTGTAGGGAGCAATGCATTTTAGCCTAGCCACACTCACTACAATTCGAATGCCCTACATTGGAAAGCCTGCTGATGTCATCCAATGTGAAAGACACCTCTGGGGAAGGAGTACTGCAGTAATCTCTTTGGTGTGTACTATAACTGCGTAGTGCTGTAGTGTAATAAACTAGTTAGGTAAAAGTTCTAATCCCAGACATGACAGGGGTGTATGCGTGTGTGTGTGTGTGTGTGTGTGTGTGTGTGTGTGTGTGTGTGTGTGTGTATGTGTGTGTCAATGTTTGTAACTCATATCCTGTGTGGAGGTGGCTGTAAGTGTGTACCAACTAGGCTCACTGTGGAGCGGGTTTTGCAAATTTTTTATATGGTGGCCCTAGTATATATGACAATGTCCACCATACAGGGATAACAGATGTGAAATAGCCGATAGGCTGGGGTGAAAATCCATACCCATACATGTGACATCAAGGCCAGGCAAACAAAGTTAGCAACCCTAGTATTACCCAGAGAACACTCTCAACCCATGTCTCATACACACACACACACACACACACACACACACACACACACACACACACACACACACACACACACACACACTTACCTAGGCAACAGCCACTATGTTGGTAGTACACTGCATATTGCCCACTGATAGTAACTATGGAGTGATTGCAGTGGGCTACAGAGGGCATGGCACCCTGTCAATCTGTCCAATAGGCATGTACATGCAGACAGTACACCTTCCCCATGTTACCCACTGGACATCTACAACACCTGTAGTGCCATCAAATGTGACCCACAAAAGACATGCCACATCTAAAAACATTTCCTGTATGGACAGATGCCACTGAAACCAGGGAATACCAATAGCATGCAGTCAGTGTAGGTACAGGGTAAACCTGCTGTCCATTACCAGTTCCCACCACATGAGTCCAGGACTGGCACATCTGATGATAATCTGTTTACACAAAATGGGCCATACACCCCAGGTACAATTCCACATGTCACTGTACATGCATGTTGGAGGTGTGCACATCCCAGACACAGTCCATGTCATGGGCTAAGGAACACATATATGGCAAGCAATGCACATCAGTGGCCACACACAATAGTCACCCAGGTGACTGGATGGTGAATACAATACCCACCTGTGTGGGCAAATCCAGAAACTACACCTTTGCACCACAATGCAGAACATTGTCATGTGGCCTGATGGTAAGGTATACCCATCACCTAGCCTTGTATAGCCATCTGGCACAGTTGACCACAACACACCCATGAAGCAGTGCACCCACGCATGTCAGTACTGACACCGCGTGTGTGTGTGTGTGTGTGTGTGTGTTGTATGATGTATGATCACATTCACACTCACTACAACCCCATTGGCAAAGTGAGGCATTTTGTCTGATGTCAGACACCTCCTCATACCCTTTTCCATATAACCTCCGTATGACCCCTGTGGTACATGTGATACCTGAACAGTAATGTGTTGTGGCAATCTCACTAGTGATGAGTTGTATTCGTGGCCCTGCCAAGTGTGTCAATGCATGTGCATCCCTGTGAGACTATGGCTGTGTTGACACTGGCAACTGTTAATGTAGACAGACATGTGTACTACATCCAACGCATAGCTACCATATCCCTGTTGAAGATGTCACTCATGATCACATATACGTTCTGACGGCTGCTCAACATATAACCTATGTGGTGCATCCAATAACTGCATAGAAATGTGATAGCTCTACATAGTCATCAGGGGTTTGATACCCTGTGCTGGTAGGCGTGTGACACAAACATGCTTAAGTTTTACTCTCTCACACCTCTGTGACTTTTCTTTGCCTCTGTCTACCTCTCTCACTCCCTCTCTGGTGGACGTGGAGACCTACACCTGCTTTGCTTAGGCAGCAGCATGTGTACTTTAAATGATGCTCATGATCAGCTGATGATCTCTGCATGAATTGTAGCCCTCCTCTAGCTTACTGCATGTGGAACAGCCGTGGTAACATTCCCATAGCCAACTGCATGGAAACACACTCCAGTATCTAGGAACATGATGTTGGTGTTGGGCCTTTTCATTCACTGTGAGCAGGAACTCAATCTGTTGTTTGGCAAATGGCATCTCAGGTGGATTAAGGATTTACCTCTAACTGAAAAAACGAACTAAGTCCCAAACAGCAATATATATATATATATATATATATATATATATATATATATATATATATATATATATATATATATGTGTGTGTGTGTGTGTGTGTATATATATATATATATATATATATATATATATATATATATATATATCTATATATATATATATATATATATATATATATACATACGAAGAGATGTAGACATGGCCATATATATGTAGCACTATACAGATGTGTATGCAGACATATGTATGATTATACATGTGTATGTACATTGTAGACATATATAGACCTATTATATGTATACAACCATATTCTTGTCATGAGTAAAGGTCACAGTTGTGTATACCCTCCCGTATATCTCACCGTATGTGATAAAACAACATATGTGATGCAACAGACATATTATGCAATTTAGGAACAACAGGCAATTGTTCAACACTACTCAATATGTGTATTGACAGCTATATTGGAAAAAACAACTGTCTTTACAGTGGTCATGGTGTAGTGGTTAAGTGCTGTGACTTCAGTGTAAAGTGTCCTGTGTTCAAGACCTGCAAGAGTTGTTTTTTTTTGTTGCTGGGCAGAACAAGGTCTGTCGGATACAGAGTGGTTAAGGCAGTTACATATATGTTTTAGTTATTTTCCCATAGTTATCTACAGATGTATGTCCATATATACCTATATAGGTATATATATCTGGTTACATATATATAACTATGTCTCTATATACCTACATAGATATATATCTGCTTACATATATGTAACTTGCTGTGTATATTTAGACATATAGGTGTAGACATATATATCTATAGATGTAGGCATTTGCTTGTATATGTTCATATATATATATATATATATATATATATATATATATATATATATATATAGATATGTTTAGATATTAATATATTTACACACACATACATCTAAATGTTGGAATACATTCTCTGTACTGTTGAATGACTGGTTTGGATGATATGTTTTTGAAAACATCAGGGTATGCATATCTGACATGGCATAGTAGTAAAACACTTTGGCTATTTTGTGGAGGGTCCTGGGCTTGAGCCTTGCAGAGGCTAATTATTTTGTTGCTGGGCAGAACATGGGCCATTGGATACAGAGTGATTAAGGCACTTTAAAGCAGTTGTAAGCAGGTTTGCACAGGTTTGCTCGGAGGTAAGCACTGCTAACTTCCAGTTACAGTTTCTTATACTCAGCTTCTGAATTGCTTAACCTGTGTAGGCGTTGCTTATCCCCATGCAAACAGGCTTCAACCTGCTTACTGTTGCTTAAACATGCTTACTCCCACTTACCCCTGTGCTAATTTCTTTAAAAGAAAAAAAAAAGGGGATGATAGGAAAGTGGTGAAAAAAGGGGAACAAAGAGGGAAAGGCAGTATGGAAAATAGCTAGGGATGTTCAGGAAGGGTGTAGGGAAGGTCCATAGCTGCCCTTTTCTTCTACAGCAACAGCTGTGCATATACACTGAATTTGGAGGTAGATATGGACACTCAATACCCTGGGAAGGGGTGAGGACAACAATAATATGTTGTGATGCCAATGAGACCGGATTACATATGTCCAGTGGACACTTCTGCGAAATGGACAGCTAAGTATGGGGTGAGATTTTTTTGTGGGAACAGATTGCCCTTTTTGTTCAGGTGAGAGTGGGATGTTGGGGAGGGGTAGTAGGTATATTTGGGGAGGTAAGTTGGGTAGGTTAACAGACAAGACAAACAAGACCCATACATGGGCAGTATATGAGACATGTGGGGTAAACTCCTTGATGGAAGCCCACAAGCCCCCTAGTGGTGACAGTGGGATTGAGGTCCCAACCCATGGGCAGTCACCACTGCACCTTCACAGCCCTGAAGGTGGCTGTGCTGGGGGCTGAATCGCAGAGCCAGTCTGATTTTCTAATTGTAACACACATCCCTCGAGCTGGCATAGAAGATCACCAAGCTGCTGGTTGATCTCTCTAGACATCACGACCCCAACCTGGCGATGGGTAACAGGTGCCTGTCTGCACCCACTCCAGGATAGGGACAGCCCCATCCCCTGAGGCAGCTCCACCCAAAGGTGGTGCAGGACCAATGGACAGGGAGGTCCTGGGTTGGGCCCCAGACATGCTGGTGCCCAATGCCACGGCCAGCTGAGGTGTGACAGGTGGGTCCACTGGGACCGGCCTTCCCAAGCATGCTATAGTGTTTAGATTTCATCATATATGGGTTAGTAATAGTCAACACATTCCAGGGTTAGGTATAACAGCATGTATAGATATTCCATTAACCCAGACACCAGATACAGAACAGTTGCATGGCAAACAAAACACATGCATATATGGGACCACAGTGGTAATAAGAACAGCATACAGGTACATTGATGGCACCATGCCACCAATGTTGGAATAATTCAATATAGCCCATGCATGGGAACCATTCAAATATTTATCAAACAATTGGACATTATCAGAGTCATTACATACCAGTTGGGGTGGGTATTTTGATTACTGTTGGAGATATGTTGGGGGGAGAGAAAGATGTCAATTAACAACTAGTATATTCCTGTAAATTACTTTCCTAGTCAGTGCTGTTATCTGTACCTTACAAGTCTTACTACACTACCCTATAACTTTAGTTTCGACAGTGATATGGCTGTCATCATCATTACACATGAACCAGTTTTACCTGCAGTATACACCTCTTACATGGTATACCTGTGGAGGGAATGTTTGTTAACACTAACTGTTTCTACACATACTCCCAGATTCCGGGTTGATATTGTGCACATAGCTATCCAACTCTTTTTGCACAGACTCTGGCCATGTGTTGACCACATGCTGGTATGCCGGGACATATGTAGAATATTGCTCTCTTCCACCTTTAGTGACCTGACACACACATATACATGCTTTCCTACACAGTTATATTATGTAGCACGGTGTAGGTGACAGTGACCAGTGATACTTTATTATTCAGAGAAACTGCAACACTCACAATTCCCTACAATACCAGAGTAAACAGTACCAGTACAGGTTATAATGGTCTGTATTTCTCAGCACAACGTTTGTATCTGACGTACCTGTGGGGCCAACATTTGTTAGTGTTACCTGACTGTTGTCATACAAAGTTCCAGATTACAGATTAGTATTATGCACATACATCTCACTCTGTTACTGTCCACACTCTGGTCACAGCTTGACAACATGGGAGTGTACATAGGACATCCTTGAAATATTACTCTCCTAACAGTTTTTGGGGTTGCTATGGTGACAGGTGTGTTCTCATAGATTTTTGACAATCACTTGTATTCCCTGTTTGCTGGCTAAACATCTGGGATCATCCCACAGACTTACCAGGGGGACAAGGGTACAGGCAGCAGATCTGGGCCCATATACTGGACATTCTGGCCTCATCTGTACAGTTGTGGGGTATGATTCTGTATGCAGCCTACTTCCACTCCCAGGATTCAGACCATGGCTGTGCCTGCTACAACTTAAACACTGTCCATCACAGTTGTGTCTGCTATATAGATATTGCTGTATATCTCCTATCTGCTTTCTGTCTTATTAATCCCCTGTGCTTTTGCATTCTGACTTGTATTACAACAGTCTTATACAGATTTCCTAGACAGTTATATGTTGTAGGACAGTGTGGGCAACAGTGATGTGTAATACCTCATTATTCAGAGCAACTACATCAGTCACAATGCCATACAATACCACTGTGAACAGTACCAATACTGGGTATCATTCTTGTATTTCTGGGCACAGTGTTGGTATCTGACAGACCTGTCGAAGGAATGTTTATTAGCACTAACTGAATGTTCCCACACACAGTACCAGATTCCACATTACTATTATAAACATACATCTCACTCTGTTACTGTACACACTCTGACCACAGCTTGACAAGTTGGGGTGTAAATGGGACATACATGGCTTCTTAATCACATAAGGTATTGGGGAGTTGCTAGTGTGCCAGCTTTGTTCTCATAGATGTGTGTCAATCAGTTGTGTTTCCTGTTTGCTGCCTATACGTCTGGGATCATCCCACTGATGTCCCAGGGGGACAAGTTGATAGGCAACATATATGGGTCACTTTAATATACATTCTGGACATATCTGTACAGTTGTGGGGCATGATTCTGTATGCAGACTACTACCACTGGCAGGATTCGAACCGTGGCTGTGTGTGTGTGTAAAAAAAAAAAAAAACTTCACATTTCAGTTGCATGTGCTGTTCGGTGTTTGTTGTCTGCATTTCCCCTGTTTACTGTCTAGGTGTCTCTTAGTTGTACTAAATGGCCTCTGGGGATTATACCTGTCATATAGAGGCATTCCTACACATTCAATATATGGTGCATGGTGTGGGTAACAGTGCTTAATACAACAGTACTATCACATGATTGCAAATCTACATTACCATATGATACCAGAATATATGCATGCAATCCAGCAGTTAGACCTGTTTTGTCAGGCTACTACACTTTTATTGACATATAAACAATATGAGACTCTTCCTGACATATTCTCGAGTGTATGCAGTACTTGCCTTGAACAATACAGGTTTTATACAGGCAATTAATTTACTACTACTTTTAGTTTTATTTCCTATGACAGTAAATGCATGAGTATTACTGACCTGCCTCGAGTCACAACCTCACCAGGTGACTGATGTGGGCCTCCTGGTTTGCGGCCCACTCCATTGCAGCTGTGGGGGACATATGAGGAATATTTAGCCATACCTATTCATGATATACCTGAGTTGGCAATTATTACACACATACTGTTGTGATACTTACACATGACTGGCACATCCCTGCCCATCTAGTCTCTTGGAGCCACTCCTCCAAGAGGTCCCCCTTACGCCGCTTCAGGTTGGCATAGTGGTGCCTGACCTGCTCACCAGGTCAGGGTATGCCAGTGGCCCTGGTGAGGTCATGGGCAAGTTGATCCCAGTCCTCTGCCTTATATTGGGAGCCTTGGTGCTGGCCCTGCAGCAGTCTCTGATCATGGTCTTTGACAAGGAGTCCTGCCATGACCTTGGAATCATGGATGCACCAGTGCTGTGCCTGAAAGCGCACACCTTCTCCCCTTACTGACAGAGTGCCTGCATGGGGAAGTTACAACCAGTTCAGAGATGTATTCCCACCTCTTGGGTTTAAATAGGGCTGATTTCCCACACTTTTCCATGATTGGCCGGTTTTGAAAAGGCTAAGCTATGGGCAAACCTGCTTATCTAAGGATGGCATTGTTTAAAGGGGAATGCCACTGGGCACAATGGGTTAGCTAGTCTACACATTGCTTACACCTCCTGTGCTGGCCTGTGCAATGCTTAGCGTTACTTACATTACACTTTGTATTATGTTTCCTTTTTGGCATTGATTTCTTATTCATTACATCTTATATATCTGCCTGGTATCCATGATTAATGTGTACGTACACTCTATGGGGTCCTTGTGTTTTACTGAGGACTTCAACAGTCTATTACAATTACACCTCACTTTTGGGCTTATTGTTGTACTCCAGTTCACATGTAGTGGGTTATGGAACATATGGGTGTATACTGATTCCTTTCACAGGTTCATTTTGGTTTTACTATGGTGAGGATTTGTTTGCTGATACCTCATTTTTCTGTCCTTTTGTGATGGCTTGGTGGTTAACTACTGTGACTATGGTGTATAGGGTCTTGGGTTCAAGACCTGTATGGCCATTTACTTTGTTGATGGCCAGTACAAGGGCCATTGGATACAGAGTGATTAAGGAACTTTTGAGCATTTGTAAGCGGGTTTGTGCGACGGTAAGCACTGCTAACCTGCCTTTACATCTATTTACAGAGAGTTAGCTTTAGAACTGCTTAACCTGTGTAGGCATTGCTTACTGCTGTGCAAATGGGCTTAAGTTCACTTACTAGTGCTTAAATATGCTTACTCTTGCTTATTTGTGCTTAAACCCACTTACTAGTGTCTTATTCATTATGACACTGACACCTCAAATGTGCATTACTGCAGTACTCCAGTTCACAACAATATGTTATTTAGTGGGTTATGCAACATAAATATTTCTCATAACATGCTTTGCCATGGAAAATGGAGTCTGCTGTAGTGGGACTAGAACCAGGAATGCCTGCTGATAAGGTGAACGCTCTGCCCACTACACTATTGCTATGCTGCTTCATTTGCATTTATCTTCCTTGTTATCCTCTTCAGCCATTTAAGCTGCAATAACTGTAGCTAAGCGATGGGCACACCCTTACACCTATGGTTACCTTTAATGGGATTTAAAAAAAAAAAGAAAGGGTGTCTTCATTTTATTTATGTATACTGTTGCTGTTGTACACAAGATGGACTGTTGGTGGGGATATGCGGACACCTATGAGTGTTCCCTCCCATTTCATACCCCTTTCTGCTATTCTTCATTGCAGGGGCTTGCATATTCTGAGAGCTCTGCTCTCAGACATACCCCCTGCACTCTTACATGCTCTATGTAAGCCTGGGAGCTCAGACAGTGTGCCTCATTACTATGCATGGCACGCTGCTGTCCTTCTCCTAAATGTCCAACTCCATGCAGGACTAAAGCTAGTTCTGCATGGTGGAATAGTAAATGCAGGGGAGTATGTTGCCAGAAAACCTTTATAAGGATAAGCATCATATAATCTAGATCAAATGTCTTAAGGGTACCATTAATCAAACTATAAGTGAATTATGCAGCAAATGTATAAACTCAGCAAGTAAGCCAAGCATTAACACATATTCATATTGAATACATATAGAAAATATATAAATATATATTCATACATTTCAACCTCTGAGTACAAGAAATCTGGACAAAGCCTAAAATACTGGGAGACAATGTCCCCAAAATATAGGGACATATTTTATATACTGCTCTTATAAACTTAAAAAAGTTGCTAGATTTACTCAATCAATGAATACATTCCAAAAATTTTCAGAACAGAACTTGTGATTACCTTTATAAAAGAGATACTTTTGTGCCCTAATATGCCTAATTACCAATTCCTTTAGATCTTCCCATGTTAGTGCGGCTTGGCACTTCCAGTGCAATGAGATATAATATTTGATAAATAAGACAATTGAAATCACCACCTTGAGCTGAGCTTTAGGAATATTATCAGGAGGGATATGTAATAAAGCAAATTGCCAAGAAAGTGTTGATTTTTCGTATCCCATTTTCTCCAGAATAACTTTAAGGGCACACCATAGTCTGTACACACATTTGCAATTCCAGAAAATGTGATATATATCGGCTACTTGATCCTTACAAAATGGACACAGAGGAGATGAGTTGGGATGAATTTTATTAATGATTGCAGGTGTTAAATACGCATTATTGGTGATCATGAGTTGATAAAATAATTTTTTAAAAGGGATAAATTTAATACTTGATTTGAAAGCCTCTATCATTAGTGTGGGAGTTATACTCGGGTCCTTATCTGACCAGAATTTAGAAAATACTGGCACATTGTTAGATCTAATAGAGATTAATAACTTATATACATTGGAAGTCATTTTCATTTTAGCAGAAGAAGTTTCCAAATAACCTTGCAATTTCGATATTTTCTCTAGATAGGTCTGGATGATCATAGTATGGATTCAATAGTTCAAGGATTTGTCTAGTTATTAAAGTATATTTATTGGATAAATTAAAGGTTTGCCTGATCTCGGATAACTTCAGATGTTTGACTAAGAAAAAGTCTGCCATGCACTTATCCTTAATAACGGGGAAATTGTCCAAATTTATCAAGTTACCATTTAGAGTTAAATTGGGATTTAGATGTATTGGTTGGAGGGAAATGAACGCCTGCAAAAGTTTTAGCGAAGACAATAGTTTATGAAATCTGATAACATTATATTTGAGGCTATAGAAGATTTTATATTTGTCTAGACTAACTTTACTCAAGAAAGGTAAGGTGGATGGATTGAATTTAAGGGATCTAATATAATTGAAGTAAAGTAAAACCCAGTTAGGGTGCCAGGCATCTGAGGTATTAATATAGTTTGCTATCTTAATAATTCTACTACTTTGAATAATATCATAGTAAAGTTTGAAGTCAGGAAGAGAAATACCACCCAAATCCTTCGGGTAAGTAAGTTTAGAATACGAAATTCTCACCGATTTAGGAGACCAAATAAACTTAGAGAAGGTTGAGTGTAATTTATTGAAAAAGTATAGAGGGATAATTGAATTAGTCGAGTTGAAAATATACAAGAATCTGGGAAGGATATTCATTTTTATAATAGTTGCACGTGCCAGAAAGGGAAGCTTAAGTTGAGACCATCTCTTTAAATCCCATTGCACCTCCTTCCAAAGAGAAGAAATGTTCTGCTGATACGAAATAGATTGATCAGTTGAGAAAGTTCCCCCCAGGTAACAAAGACTTGAATTAACTGGAATAACATCAGAGGAAAAATTTAGGGGATATGGTGATGTGATATTAACCGGAAAAATTTGAGATTTGTTTTTGTTAACTTTGTAGTTGGCAAATTTAGAGAAGATATTAATGGATTTCATGATTTTCTCTAAGTCTGAATTTGGTAAAGAGAGGTAAATATTTAGATCATCCGCAAATGCCAAGAGGAGGATACTAGTTCTAAATAGCTTGGGGATGATCTGATGAGTTTTTTGTTTAATAAGAAGGAAGAGAGGCTCTATATATAGATTAAATAATAAAGGAGAGAGAGGGCAACCTTGTCTCGTACCATTAATTATGTTAATCCTCTCAGATATACCATTATTAATATGTAGTGTTGTATAGGCTTTGTGGTAAATGGTCTCAATACATTTTGTGAATGAAGTAGGAATGTTAAATAGAGGTAGAATAGAAAGTAAAAAATTCATACTCATACTATCGAAGGCCTTAGAAGCATCTATTGCTAGAGTGTACAGGGGGTACCTAGCCAAAGACGAAAAAGTTATCATAGCTTCTAAAGCTAGAGTATGATCCGAGGTCTGTCTATTTCTAATGAAGCCCGATTGTTCTTTAGAGACTATACTAGGTAGCAGTACTTTAAGTCTATTGGCAAAAATTTGGGCCAAGATCCTTAAGTCTACATTAATAATGGAGATGGGTCTAAAATTTTCCGGTTTGGTAGAATCTGCTTTACCTTTAGGGATAACACTTTTCATTTTTGTATTATATCTCTTTAATTTATTATCTGTTGTATATATTGTGAATGATATGGGCATTGTATAGTTGTATATAGTTTTTGTTGATGTTTGTACAGTGCTCTTCTGTGGTTTGTATTGTTTGTCTATAAGATAATAAAATAAAAAGATTTTCAAAAAAAAAAAAAAGTTGCTAGAGTTGCAGGGCTTCCATTAGCATGCATTCCCTGAAGGATAAGAAGTCAGAAAGTCAAACATATGTCATTTTTAGTAACTTCAATCCACAGTGGTTTGCCATAAAACCACAAATTTTATGAGATACAGATGACAAAATGAGGCAAAAACCTGGACAGTTGAGAGGTATGTATATAATATATAATAAAAATGAATAAGAAACATGAATTAAAGAAACATATATGTCCCAATTAAAAAAACATGTATACACATCTGATTATTAGCACAAGTGAATATAAAATATATAAAATATATGTTATAACTAAAAAGTTAAATATTAACTGTCATGAAAAGAGATAGTGCCAACCCAGCTAGCTAGAATTTTGTAAATAATTCTATGTCATTTGTGAATATTAATATGATTTATATAGAAGTGTGAAAGGAGGAGAAACTGCCAACCCAGCTATCTGGAATTTTGTAAATAATTACTGTATGTCATTTGTGAATATCAACATGATTCATATGCTTATGCTACAAACATATTATAACCATAAACTATGTGTGTATCAAACTTCTGGTACATAAGTATGTGTTGAACAGGGTTTATAGAGTACTGAGGTTAAAAGATGTATCCAGAGTGTACTCTACTGGAACATAGAAGATTAACTTGCAAAACTTCAGAAGAATAGTTAAAATTAAGTTACTTTATAGCTGGGCCATAAACAAAAAAGATGTTATCTTTCAGTTTCAGTCAAGAAGAGACAGGATGTCTATACTAGGGTGACTCTCTGTGTTGCTTTGAAAGACAGATAATTACTAGGCTTGAGATGTAGAAGTATTTTATTGTTTTATGATTTTCAGGATCTGCAAACATCTGAGGAAGAGCCTTTGTTGTGTATTTTTCACAAGGAGATGCTAAATGCTGGCAGTCTCTGACAATGAGGGCTTAGCTTGGGAACTAAAGTCAGGGGACAAGAAGTGATGTAATGCTGCTAGCTACTACAGCAGTAATATTTGATATTAATTTAAGAACTCTCTGAGAGAGAGAAACTGGGCATTTTGTATTTGTTTTTGACCTGACAGTATCAGCTGGGAAAACCCACTCACCACATCTGCACTTGCCTTGCTGTACGTAAGTTAACTAGGGCACAGCAATTTCTGTTAGATACAGTTAAGAATATAGTGAAGTATAGCTTAGATGTTTTCTTTATTTATTTGAGACTGTCCTGCAGTGTTGTTTTAAAGATTTCCTGTGATTTTGAACTCTGAAGTAACTGTGATCATTTACTAAGTATTTTCTTGCTCTTTTGTTATTTATCATTAAATATATTTAAACATTTCAATTGTGACTGGTCTGTCTTGAGATATTTAAGCTGTTAGAGTACTTGCATAACTATTTGTTGACACTGTGCAGGCCACTTTTAATAGCCTTGCTATCAGTCAAACTACCATTTGGATTAATAGCAACATTACACTGTAAGTTTGGACACCCTTTGTTAAGGGCCTTAAAGTAGCTGATAAGTGGTTCTGGTGGCAGTGATGACTACTTTACAGGCTGGGCAGAAGGGGGCAAAGTTAGTAAACCTATGCCAGCCTTTCCCAGTTGTGTGTGTGTGTGTGTGTGTGTGTGTGTGTGTGTGTGTGTGTGTGTGTGTGTGTGTGTGTGTGTGTGTGTGTGTGTGTGTGTGCGTTTGTGTATAAATCAAATTTCCAAGAGGACTGAGCCTCCTTGATTACTGGACCAGTGCTGGGGCATCACATATTAATTGGTGGGCAGTCTACATCACATATTAATTATCTGGCAGTGGTGGGATATCCACATATTTGGATTCAGTGGTGAGGATATTGAATTCCTGTAGCCTGTAAACAGTGGCCACTAAAGAAGGTGTTTGTACTCTCAATCTGCCACACAGTGGGCATTCAGAGTTTCTTTTTACAAATTTATTTATTTATTTTTTGTTAGCTTGGCTATTCAGGGACAGCAGGCAAAGATGTCAGCAGGGTAGTATGGCAAGCTGACAAGGAGCCAGTTGGCTGAAATGTGCCAAGCTAAAGGTGAACCTGACTAAAGCAGAAATCATTGCAGCCTTGCACACAGCCGCATCACAGGTCAGCAATCAGGACAACCATACTGGCCTTGGAAATGCACAACTCTCAGAAAATGGACAGTTTAATCTTTCCACATAAGGATTAAAGAGAGTTGAACTGGAGCCAAACGTTTGGAAACAGAATCAGCAGAGAGACAGAGACACATGGAGGCCAAAGAGAATGAGATGCGGAGATGTCTGTTCGCTGAGGAAAATGAGAAACTGTGGCATTTGGAAGTTGAGGACAATGAGAGGCAGACTCAGCATTAGAAGAAAATGCTGACTCTTCACCAGGGTCATGGAGGTAATGGGGAAGGGAGTAAATGAACCCCAGAAGCAACAAAGGTCAGTACACTTCTTCCACAATTTACAGAGGGTGATCATTTTGGCAGTTTTAATCATATATGTTAAAGGGTATATAAACAGTATACTGTTTAGCAAGGGCTCTGGGCATGGTTCCTGACCCCCCCTTACTCCATGGTAAAGCTGTAACTGCTGTTTATAAATTGTCTGATACTGATTACTTAGATTATAATACTGCTGAAAATAGTCTTTTAGAGTGTTTTAAGTTAACACCTGAAGCTTATAGGAAAAAAGTTTCATGAGCATAGATGCAAGGCAGATGAAAGTGTGTGTAAATATATTGCTGAACAAAGCACTTATTTTCATAGGTGTGTAAGTGAATGTCAGGTCACCACTTTTGAAATGCTGGCAGACCTTTTGGTGAGGGAACAAGCCCTTTGCACTTTGCCTGAGGACATGAGAATTTGGTTAGCAGATAGTAAATGTAACACAGCAGATGAGTTGGGGTAAAAGGGAGACCTATACCTAGCAAGCAGGGAATCACTGCACAGGAAAGGGATACCCAGTGCTGCTCATGGGTCTAAGGAATCCCATGTTGGGCAGCCTAGACTATCCCAACAGAGTCCACCAGTATCACGGGAAGCCACTAGTCCAGGTACACATCCAGGACCAAGGGTTAAATGTTTTAAATGCAAGCAGTGGGGTCATGTAGCATATAGATGTCCATGAAGGCAAGGTGGGGAACCAAAGGTGGGAGACCCAGTAAGTGGGAATGACAGAATGCCAGCACTAAGATGTCTGGAGACCAAACTACCACAAGAGGTTATATCCTATCATAATAGATGGAAAAGAGGCCACTGCTAAGAGAGAGACATAGCCTCTGACCTAACCATTGTGGAGCATGCAATGGTTAAAGAGGAGCAATACTTGATTGGGCAGTCTACTCCAGTCAGAGCTTTAGGAGGGATCCCATTCCAGATACCTTTGGCTAGGGTTCACCTTGACTGAGTGGGTGGAAAAGGAAGCAAGCACATAGGTGTGTTTGAGGATATCCCTGAAGATGTCCTGACAGGGAATTATTTTGATTATGCAGTACCTTGTGTGCATGCAGTGACATGCAGTCAGACTTGGAGAGAAGCATGTGGGTCTGGTACCCTGGGGAAGACCAATACAGACTGAAGACTTGAAGCCAGGACTGGCGTAGTGGTTACTTCAGAGAGGTAGCTACCCTGTAGCAGTGAGACTGAGGGTGAGCCACAGCTACTTGTGGGTACTGATGTTCCCTTGGACAGAGTGACTGCAAGGGCAGAGGTGAGTAGTAGTACCCAAGCTGAGAGTGAGGCACCACTGTCAGAGGATGCCAGACTTCCTGTAAAAAGGGAGCTGGGAAGGGTTACAACGAGAGAGTGGAGACAGGCCCAGCTCTCATACCCTACATTATAAGGCCTGAGAGAGGTAGCCAGTGGGGTGTCTGATTCTCAAGTGGAAGGGGAGTCTATATACTGGGACAAAAGGTTACTGTATAGAGAGTGGACCCCTGATGGTGGGTTAGAGGGTGAGAGAATGCAACAGTTGGTAGTGCCCAGAACCTACCATCTGGCACTTCTAGCCATAGCCTATGATATTCCCTTTGCAGGTCATATGGGCATAAAGTGTACAAAAAGAAGTATTATACAGAACTTCTACTGGCCTGGGATTTTAGAGATATAACAGGGTACTGCATCACCTGTGAGCAGTGCCAAAAGGCAGGCAAGGCAGGAGACAAGGTGAAAGCTCCTTTGATGCCTTTGCCTGTGATTGAGGAGCTGTTTCAGAGGGTAGCTATGGATATTGTGGGGCTTCTGAGTACCCCAAGTTCCACAGGGAAAATTATATTATGGGGTAATAGATTAAGCTACCAGATACCCTAAAGCTGTGGCCCTATCCCCCACTGAGGCAGAAAAAGCGGCAAATGCTCTGTTAGAGATTTTCAGCAGGGTAGGTTTCTCAAAAGATATACTGACTGACAGAGGTGCCAATTTCATGTCAGACCTGTTGGCTTGTCTGTGGAAGTACTGTAGAGTGAAGCACCTAAAGACCACCCCTACCACCCCCAGACTAATGATCTGGTCCAGAGGTTAAACTCTACACTAAAGACCATGCTACATACATTTGCAGACCATTTTAAGAGGGAGTGGGACACATAGTTCCCCAAGAATCCACAGATGTTTCACCCTTTGAGGTGCTATATGGGCATAGGGTAAGGGGATCTCTAGATATGATTTGTGATGAGTGGGAGGGTGAATGTGAATCCTACAAGCATTCTGTTGTGGTATATGTCCTAAACCTTAGGACAAGGCTCAGGGAACTCATGGGCTTGGCCCAGGAGAACCTAGCAGAAGCCCGACATCAGAAAAAGGTCTGGTATGGCAGGAATGCTCAAACCTGAGAGTATGCTGTGAGGCAGCAGGCTATGGTCTCATTCCTGAAAGACTCAACAAGCTACAGACAGCTTTGGAGGGACCCTTCAAGGTGTTAAGGAAGGTCAGTGATGTCAACTACATGGTAGAACAGCTAGGCAGGAGGCAGGGGCATAACTTTTACCATATTAACATGATGAAACTTTACCATGATAGTGAGGCCCTTGTGCTGAGTATTTGCAGTGGATGGCAGGAGGAGTCTGAGGGGGATCTGATAACTGATCGCATCAGTGAGGCTCAGACTGACACCTCAGTGGAAGGGATAGCAATGTCCCAGCAGCTATCTCCTATCCAGGTTTGAGTAATCCAAGCAATGTTACAGGAGTTTGGGTCATGTTCACTGGGAAACCAGGGTGCACCCACCTGGTGCAGCACCATCTGGATACAGGACCCCAAAGGCCTATTAAGCAGGCCCCTTATAGGGTGCCTGAGAGAGTTAAACAGACTCTGAAGGAGGAGATACAGGAAATGTTGGAAATAGGGGTAATCCAGGAGTCCAGTAGTCCCTCATCCTCCCCAGTGGCGCTGGTAACAAAGAAGGATGGCATCACCAGGTTCTGTGTGGACTACAGGAAATTAAATAGTCACACAGAATCAGATGCTTATCCTGTGGCTAGGATAGAGCCCTAGTTCAGCTGGGTGGGTCTAAGTATCTTACCACTATTGATCTTACCACGGGCTACTGGCAGGTGCCCTTGACTCCTGGCGCTAGAGAGAGCTCAGCGCTTGTGACACCTTTCAGCTTGTATGAGTTCACAAAGATGCCCTTTGGGATGAAAAATGCCCCAGTGACTTTCCAGAGGCTGGTAGATAATATCCTAGCAGGACCAGGAGGGTTTGCCCTTGCTTACCTAGATGATATTGACATCTACGGCCATTCTTGGCAAGAGCACCTTCAGCATGTCAGAGAGGTGCTAGACAGACTACTATTGTTTACTGAGTATTTTCTTGTTCTTTTATTGTTTATTATTAACTATATTTAAACCTTTCAATTCTGGCTGGTCTGTCTAGAGATATTTAAGCTCTTAGTGTACTTGCATATCTATTTGGTGACACTGTGAAGGCTACTCCTAATAGCCTTGCTCTTGGTCAAACTACCATTTGCATTAATAGTAACATTACACAATAAGATTGGACACCCTTTGTTAAAGGCCTTGAAGTAGTTGATAATGGGTTCCAGTGGAATTGATAACTGCCTTATAGTCTGGGTAGAAGGGGGCATAGCTAGTAAATCTGTGCCAGCCTTTCCCAGGTGTGTGTGTGTGTGTGTGTGTGTGTGTGTGTGTGTGTGTGTGTGTGTGTGTGTGTGTGTGTATGTGTGTGTGTGTGTAAAACAAATATCCAAGAGTGTGTGTGTCAGCTACTTGACCAGGGGCAGGATGCACTGGCTGGATAGAGAGAGTGTTGGAGGACTTGACTTGGTACCCTAGCTAAGGTCTGAAATATATAGCTGTGCCAGTGGGGAGTCTTATTGGCGATCTGGAGAAAGAGGGAGAAACCAGACCCGGACTGACTGTGGTCTCTGTGTGCTCTTAAGGGAAATTACATTTTACTGTGTGTGTATACTTGTCATCTTCCCAGTGTGTACATCCCCCACTGTTGCCAGTGGTGAGGATTAAGGCTCCTTGATTACTGGGCCAGTGCTGGGGTGTCAGATTAACACATTTTTCTTATTTTTAAAACTGGTTTTAAACTGTTCATACCATTAAGTCCCAGATGAACATCAGCTCTTAAAATATTTATCTATTTATAACAAAAAAACTTTGCACAAGGGCTGAAATCCCTGGTAAAAAAACACACAATCATTTTAGTGCTTTCATTCCATGTAACGTTTTGGAGGACTGTTTAAATGTGCAGGTTTTCATGTTTGTTTTTTCCAAAGACGTTACACTTTATTGAAAAGGAAAAGAAAAGGAACAAAAGCATTAAAAAGCTAAAACAATTATGTGGGCTGCTACTGGGGATTTGAGACATTGTGCAAAGTTTTTTGTTCTAAGTTTAGTGTTCTTTGCCTAGTGGTTTTAAGTGATTTATCCATTTATATTTAATTTCTTCTACTTTTGTAACTAAATTACCACCTCTCCTAATCTCAAGTAATACTTGTAGTACCATAAAATTAAATGCATGCATGTCATCAGTCTCATTTATATGCTAAAAGAAGGACATTCATAGTAATTTTTCTTCTAATGTCTGATATATGGTAGCAAATATGTTCTTTTAATTTGCAATTACATTTTTTGCATAAAATGTACATTTTCTACAACATTTTTAGAGTCACAGTCAGACTGCAACTTATATTAATATGTCTTCTTAGTGACAAGATGTATAAAGTGATTGCTAATTGAAATATATTTATAGAAATTACATTTTCTACACAGACAACTTCATTTTTAGCTAACTGGATTGAAAAAGTTGTTTCAGGTTATGCCTATCTAAATTATGGTCTCTGTGTAATCACTCCCTGAAAAGCTGCTAGTACAGGTAGAATGTGCCAGTGTTTCTTAATAATATTTTAATATACCTAATATGCTTATTATAAGGTATGGAAATCTGATATATCTACATTGATTATTAGAAAATTCAGACTATGTAAGTTGTGAAAAAAAAAACAGGCCTGACCAATGTTTGACATAATGCTAACACATTAGTTTTCTCTTCAGTCACAATTTTTTTTTCATTATAGTCTCTCATGTATAGATTGTTTGTTAAGACATTCAGTTGTTGTTCCAAAATAAAATCATTTGTATTTATCCTTGCTATAAATAAAATTTATTCTCTGGGTATGTTTTGAAACGTGATGGGGTGCATATTAGATCTATGTAAGAAATGTTTTTTTAATAACATCTTTTATAAAGATGCTAGTATTAATCAAACACAGATTAGATTTATCAATATCAACATTTCCAGTTGTGATCATGTTATCTTAAATTTCAGGAAGCCTACTGTGGAGGTCAAATAGTCTACAAAATCAGATATATTCTGAGAAGAATCATCCTATATGGTGAAAATATAATTCTCAAAAGTTTTATACAATAATACATTTTAATGGAACTTATATTAAATACATGTCTTCTCCGTAAATTTGCATAGGCATTGGCTACATGTATACCCATACACCTTCTAGTTGTAAACAGTACTGGTTTTGGAAAAATAAGATTTAATACTATATCAATTCACAAACAGTACTGATCTTTAAACTAGTCATATCTATGGATCATGCTAAAAAGTCTCTAAGGTACTGTATGCCTCCATCAAGGTTAATCGTAAAAAAGTGATTCAGCATTTAGAGCAGCAAAGACAGAAGAGGAATTAACTTTGGTAGAATACCAATCATATAACTGTTTCAAAAAATTGCTACTTTCCTTTATGTAGCTTTGTGATAACTTCAAAAAACCCTTCAGAGTTTTTTCTAAGTTTACTGAGATTGATTGTGTTATCAAAGCTCTAGAAGAGATAATAGATGCCATTAGCTTCTTTTTTATTTATATGTACAGCATTTTATGTAACTCATAATAAGATGGTATAACTGGAGAAGGGACATAAAAATAAGTCAAGAGTTCCAGTCTTTGCTAACCATTCAAGTTCATCATACAGACTTTGATGTTAACATATCTAATAATATTATTAATTCTATTCCTATTAATATGATCATATGTATTGCAATTATTCAAACAGTTCACATACAGCATCTGAATAGAAGATCTTATCCATTATTACAGTTGCTAGACCCTTATCCACCACTTCAATAATAACAGTGTCATTATTAAGCACAATGTCAAGTGTCAATCTTTCATCAGCTGTTAAACGTGGAAAGGATTTTTTAAAAGAACCATCATTGGAAAAGAATGCATAAGTATCTTGTTCACAAGCATTTTAAAAAGCTTTTATGACATAATTACTTGTTGGAATAAAAGTACTAGTTTTTTTTTAAAACATTAAAAGCAGAGTACTCATTACCTTCCACAAACAATGTTTACAGATTTAATTGAGGACTAAATAACCTTATGTCAATAGAATAGTCTGAAATATGCCCATTATTTGCGGAGTAAACATCAGACCTTTCTCAAATTGTGCTAACTCAGCAGCAAAAAATTCTTGCTGGTAATCAACTGGATCCTCTGCAGACACTATGTCAGCATCAACCGTCACTGTTTCATAAATTGTTCCTTCTTTTGCTACATCAGTATTCATTGCATTCTCATGTCCGATTGTATCCCCAACTGAAATGACATATGTGGTGGAAGATTTAACATTAGGGGATTTATTTCTATCCAAGAAATGCATCCAAGTAGAAGTTAAATCAACCATGTCATAAAATATCACCTCTATCCCTGTAAATGCTCAGCCATCACCAATGGCTGAAGGGATCTGTATCCAAACACTTGCAATCTCCTGTCACCATTCAGCCAGATACCAAAGTCTGAAGAGCATCTGCCACTTGTGAGATCCCAGGCTGGGGGCCTCAACTTGGCCTCTACACCATGGGGTTGCCACCAAGAGAAAGGCCAACCTGTTCAAGTCTGCACACTCCTTTGCTATTTAGCCATCTGAGTTTGCCCTTCAGCCTCATGAAGGTGGCTTATCCTGTAAGTCATCTTCCCCCCATAGCACTTCTGCAAACTTTCTGATTCCTTTTATAAGCTTTCCTATAAATAACTTTGTTTTTGACTGTGCCAAGTGAACTGCACCATTTCTGCAAAGTTATGGTGAACTGAAATCAATATTAGTGTGGTGCACTATCCAACCCCCTAGCTCAAATACCTGTTACCTAATGCATCTTTTGGTCAACTTCCTAATCCTTTGTACTGCTTTAAAATTATTTGCTCCCCATCAGACTGATCTTTGAATTATATATGGCCACACAAGCTTTATGTTCAGCCATTTCTGTCTAAGCTGCCTGAACCATTGACAAATTCTAATTTTGAGGTACGTCAATGGGTTACTTGTAACATCATCCTCCCATATGCAATACCGTAACACTTGGCTCAGCTAATGACTCAAAATTGTCTGTAAAATCTGACAGTGGGTGTCTACACTGCATGTGTTTCCTTTCCGGCTAGTGAACCTGCATTTTTCTTTGAAACCCAAGTTTCTCTCTGTTTCAATTCTCTTGCCATGTGGCAGGCAAATGAATGCCCCAGAATCCACACCTCTGCTGGCTGGTTTTATGACACATGCAAAAGAGTACTGATTACTTATCATGATTTGATATATGTTCTTTATACCCATGATTTCCACTAACCTAAGAACATTAACTCAATTGCTGATGCTCCTTTTATGCGGGCATGTGAAACAGCCCCTATTCTGAAGGAATGTGCTGTTAATTTGCTATCGTGAAGACACAACCTCCCTACAGTCACTTGCAGGACTTCCCTGAAATAATAACTAGATAAGGCAGCAGGATCTCTGTTACACACACTCAACAAAAGTGGTATTTCACTGCTAAGATGCAATCCCTGGGATTTCTGCTCAGATGATGCATCCCCTGGAATTTCCTTATCCATCTTTCTATATCCAACCCTGTATCCCTTAAAGGCTTGATTCTCTGTCATACTCTTTTTCCTAACCTATGTTTTAGCTATACTCTGCCAGCACCTAGCTTAATATCCCTGGAATGTAGCATCCATGTAAGTTTGTAATTCTTACTGTATTGCATTATCTCAGATATCTGGAATGCACCACAGAAATTATATTAAGTATCTTGACCAAAATAGCCATCAGTCATACACAAAACTACATACTTTCCTCATAACATGCCATGGCCATGCAAAATGCATGGACCAAAGGGCTGACACTCATCTGCTCTCCTGGCCTCCATTCTCACCCAGATTTGCAGCATCTTATGACTGCAAATGCTTGCTTGGTGTTGTGCCACCATCGTGCTCTTTGGTACCACCTAATTGCAGTCACGTGTGCACCTGTACTACACCTTGAAATGTCCTTATTTTTTAATGTAAAAATGTATCAATAGCAATGGTACTGTTACGGGCAAATGTACTTGTCAGAGCCTGTCTCATTGAAAGCGAGAAACTGAATCAGCAAAAGCATCCTCTCTCTCCCTTCCCCCCTTGAATATGCTGTAGTCCGAACGTTATGATATGCTGCATGCATTTCAGTACAAATTGACTTGTTTTTTCTTCTTGGTTCTTGTCTTGGTTGACACTCTTAAGCTTACTCTAACTCTCTCTCTCTCTCTCTCTCTTCATCTCAAGCTTGCTCTAAATGTTCCTCTTTACCCTCTTCTCCCTCCTATTCTTCCCCTATTTCTTATTTTAATTTTGAAACTTTTGTCTGACTGCAACAATTACATATAAATTCAGTTTTCCTGAATTCATGTATTATATTTTTACCTCTATGTACACATGCACACTTTCCTATATTCATGTATTTTGCATGTTAATACCATGTTGATGTAGAATTTTTTGTTACTGTTACTGCATAACCTGAATGAGCCATTGGTCACTTTAACAGTGCTTTATCCTGGTAAGCAGTTATAAACAATATACAATAAAATAAATAAAACGCTTAAAATTCTTAACTTCCCCTGTGTTGTTACTCCCCGCCATGTGCTTACATGGCTAGCTGAAGGCCCTTGCACTGTGCCCCTAAACATACCGTGCTTGTCCTGCAACTCCCTCACCCTGATGTGTACTGCAACAGCTAGACAGATGTCAGCCTGTATTCATTGCCATTTCATAAGTCAGAATTCTGCAAACCATTTTCTGTTCAAGTATCTCCCAAAAAGTGATGCTACTTACTGCACCTGTAAATAGTTAAATCTGTAATTATACATGACAAATGGCATATTTATTCATGTTATTTTGCTCTTAATGTAACTCTGTCTTTGTAACCATTAATAGGTGATCTGCTGTACTCTCCATCTGAAACTTATCTATTCTTATTTGCCACAGAACACTGTACCGCCAACTGCATGAGAGAGTAAAGCAACACTCCCTTTTTCACCAATCCATTTTGCTCCATCAAATGATTTAGTATCAACTACTTAGGCTTAAATTCAGTTAAGGGGTTTCTCTGCAAACCTCTGTGTAAACAGTAATGCTAGGAACTTATGTTGTCCCAACACTATTTGACAGAATTTAGTTTAACCTTTCAAACCATAATTAGATGACAATCTTTCAGTTCATTTCTACTAATCAGTCAGCCACTGAGGAAGCACCAGATGTACCACACTCAAATATGTGGAGTTCTCTGCCACTCAGTGCCAGGGTATTCCCAACCATGTGACACCTTTCTCACACTGGACCTTCAATGTACAGTTTTTTTGAATGCACACTAAACCAAGCTATGGCTTTCTCCTTAACTCTGGCTAATACTATGCAGGTTCTCTGTTCGAAGTCCAGAAAGGAGGAGACCCAAAACATAGCCTTGTGGCACACTGTTAGTGACATTTTGTAGTCTAGAGGAAATACCCCAGACTTTAGTAGTAAATGGGTTGAGTTCCCCACCCTTTTAAAATGGAGGCAAAGGGAATCAAACCCTGGTCTCATAAAGTAAGCCATTAACAACTCACAGTGATAGTCACCAATTTCCATGCAGCACCTTCCATTTTAATACTTAATTATCTCCTCCTTCCTACCTACTCCTGTGCTGTTTATTTGTGCATATAGGTTCATAGGTTGGTACTAGGCTATCAGCCCTAGGGCCTATACAAGCCTAGCCATAACAATTCCCTGGCTATTTGTTCCCACACTATTTACTTCCCTGGACCCCTGTCTAGCAGGGTGACTGACGTGATCCCGGAGTGAATTTCCTTTCTCCCATCCAATCATCAAGGTTGCTTTTGAAGAGGACCTCTGGGTTTGACATGGCCTTGTATGTTAAGCAGAGATCATCTCGGAGTAGGCGATATGCGACAGAGTATAGCTGGAGTTTTTTAACTCATTCCCTCCAGTACAGCTCTTCTGAGTGTGTGCCTTTAACTCCCAGTGGGCATGGCTTAAGCCTTTAAAAAATGAAGTTATCACCTTAATGTTCTAGAACATATTCATTGAGAGAGGTGAAATATCAATACAGTTGTGTTTGCCATCCCATATGCTTATAGAGAAAATATCCTGGTACCTTGTAAATAAAATGGTTTTGGAATTATTAATGCAAATATGAACAATCAATATGTGACGCCTAGAGGAGCAGTAGGAGTTAACTTCAGAAGATGCCTGGAGAAGGACTCAGCTGTAATGAGTTAAGGCAGTCAACATAGGGCAGCTGCTTTAGGCCTGTGATTCTTTTAGTGAGGTATTTCTGTGGCCTTTCCAGTTGTTGCAGATGTCTTGAGAGGTACATACCAAATGGGGCGTTGTATTCTATAATGGGTCTAATGAGGGATGAGTACTGCGGGACAATGACCTCCTTTTTTCTGGATGAAAAGCCCTTAGTGATGAGGTGTGCCACATAGAAGAATTTCCTGACTGTTGTGGCAATGGGGTTATTGAAGATGAGACCACTGTCCACCTGTGTCCCTAAGTCTCTTATCACACTTTCGGTATTTAGTGTACTGCCACCTATGTGATAATTTATGGGTACATGTTTTTTCCCAAAGGGGATAACTATACATTTCTTGGCATTGAGCTTGAGCCCATGGCTCTGGCACCAAGCATCTGTTTCTGTAAGGCCCTTTTGTAGAGTATCCACATCATTTGGGGATTCAATAATGGCTTCCAGTTTGCAGTCATCTGCAAACTTTGTTAGCCAGAGTCCCTTAGTGTTGACCTGTACTTCAGAGAAGTAGATGCCAAACAAGAGAGGTCCCAGGACTGAACCCTGAGGTACTCCACTTGTCACTTGTCTGGAGCTGGATTTGGAGTCAGCTACTTTTACAGTGTGGGTTCTGTCAGTAAGCCAGTTGGCAACCCATCGAGTGACGTAGAGATTAATGCCCAGCTTAGAAAGTTTATCTATGATTCCAGAGTGGGGGATGGTGTCAAAGGCCTTGACCAGGTCCAGATAGGCTGTATGGACTGCCTTACCCTCGTCCAAGGCTCTGGAGACTGATTCGAAGAAGTCAGTAAGGTTCAGGAGACAAGATTGGCCCTTCACGAACCCAAACTGGGTGGGGTCCAGTGTTTGAAGGTTGCCAATGTCTTTGTTTATAAGTTCCATGATAATACGTTCCATGGCCTTGCAGATCAGGCTCGTCAGACTGATGGGGTGGTAGTTCCCGGGATCCAAGATGGATCCCCCCTTATGGAGTGGGATAACTGTAGCTGTGCGCCACTCAGTGGGCACGAAGCCTGAGGTGAGGGTATGATTAAACATGATACTTAGGTGAGGTGCCAGTTCATTTTGTAGTTCATGTAGTACATAGCCCGGGATGTCATCTGGTCCCATGTATGCTGTATTCTTAGCTTTGGAGAGTGCGTTTTTTACCTGTGTGGCCGTTATTACTGGAATTTGGCAATCTTCCAGTATTGAGATGGGCCATTTATGGGGTGAGAGGGGGTGAATTTGGCACTGAATCGATCTGCCTGGATATTGGCAATATCCTTGGAATCAGTATATTTAATGCCATTCTGTTACAGCTCAGAGCAGATCTGAACATTGCCATTTAGATTCTTGACATAGTTATAGAATGCCTTGTGGCTGTCTTTGGAATCTTTGGCAATTTTATTTTTGAAACTAGCTTTGGAGGATTTTATGAGAGATCTCAGCTTCTTACTGAGGCTGGTAAGGGAGTTCTTTTGCATCCTGGGATTTTCCTCTTTTCTGCAACAGTTTTTTTCTTTTGTTGTAAAGTTTGTTTATGGCAGGGGACCACCAGATTGGCTTCCATTTTTTGGAGGAGAGCATCTTGGTTCTATCTGGGATGGCACGATTCAAGCATGAGTGGATGTGCTCATATAGTGCCTTAGTGTAGGACTGAGCAGTCGAAATTTCAGTTCCCGTCTGCATGGGTGTCATGAAGTTTGTAACTTCTGACTTGAGTAGCATTAAGTTGGCCTTGGAGAAGTTTTTTATTGAGGTTTCCTTACTGGGGCTGGGGGTGGGATGTGGATGTTAAGGGTGATTAGATTATGGGCTGACCTGACCAACAAGCGGGTGACCATAGGTGTGGAACATCGATTTCCCATGTTGATAATGACCAGGTCTAGGATATTGGAGCCCCTGGTGGAACTATGGATTAGTTGATCCAGGACATTGGAATTTATGAATTCCAAGAACCGCTGGGCAGAGGTGTTGGTGCACGAGTAGTTTTCCCAGTTAATGGCAGAGTAGTTGAAATCACCCAGTATTAGGGTGTTTGGTTGTATATTAATATTTTCCAGTATGTTTAGAAAGTTGTAGTGAGAATCTTGGGGCATGGTGGGAGATCTGTAGCAAACTACAATTTGGATTGCAGTCTTACCTAGTGTTAGTTGCAGCTGGAAAATTTCAGACGTATTGTGTTGGGCAACTAACCTGGTGGTGTGAATATCCTTGGTGAGTATGGACACTCCTCCCCCTTTAGTGTTTCGACCCTGGTTTGGTAGCCGAAAATTGTGGTAAGAGTTGTAGCCTGGTATTGCAGGGGTGCTCTCTGGAGCCTTGAACCAGGTCTCAGTTACTGCACACATATCAACGTTCTCCATTTTTAGGAGTGCCTCGAGAGAGTGCATTTTGAGGTTTAGACTTCTAGCATTGAGTAGCATTACCTTCAGATTTTGCCTGCTTGTACCTGTTACGGTGGTGGTTTTGTCCTTTGAACTTTGCCTAAAAAAGGCACTATAGGGGTGGCAAGAGCTTTAGCCAGTAACCTGAATCCCAGGGGCGACAGGTGCAGACCATCTCTGGCAAAGCATCATGGTCTGTCGATCATGTCATCCCAGGTAGACAGATACTGGATCCCCTTTGAATGACACCAGAAGCTTAGCCAATTCTTAAAGTCAATCATTTTGTCCTTATATAGTGGTATCATTCTGGGCGAAGGCAGGATGCTACACAGGGTTAGGGTCATACCTGCCTGAGCCACATGATCCAAAAGCTCTTCCATGTCTCTTTTCATGTTTTCCAGGGACGTACGTCTCAAGTCATTCACTCCAACATGGACAATGACAGAGTCATATTTGTACTTGTTGTGGAGTGACTTGAGTGCATGAGTTATGTGGTGGATCCTGGCACCCGACAGGCAGCTCACTGTAATTTTCTCCTTGTTCAGCCTGGTGAGTGGGACATCAGTGTGCCTGACTATAGAGTAACCTATGACTAAAATGTTAGGTACATTGTTTTGCCTTAGGGGCTGTTGCTGGGTGGCACACTGATGTTGTGAGCTATGTGACACCTTGGTTGTGATTGGTGTTTGCGTTTCAGCTTTGGAGGTCCTTTTTGCTTGGGCAGGTTACAGTTAAGGGCCTCCGCATATGTGGATTTAGTGTTGCTATGTGTGGGTGTTGGCGGTGTGAGTTTAGAAGGGCTATATGTTGCTTGAGGTGTAGTGCAGGTGTTAACCTTCTCCTCTTGACTGCCTAGCACAATCTTGGGTGGAGAGTGCATTGCTTCCAGTTTGCTATGTAAGTGCAGCTCTCACAGGTTGTAGTGTTGGATGGTAGGAGGAGAGGGTTTCTCTGTACATGAGGCAATTGCTGCATTCCCCAGTATGCCCAGATTCACCAGGTGGACAGGAGAAATCAACGGAAGCTGACCCTTGGACATGCCTGGTTTGGTGCTTTTTTTTTAAGAGCAGGAGCTGTTTTCCCTTACCTTAGCAAGGTACTTTGCAATTATAGGCTGTTTAGTGCCTATGATTAATTTCTCCTTATTAATAAGGAGAGTTGAGTGTTTGTATCAGTTTAAGGCTTTCTAGTGCTTTCCAGTAGGTATTAGAGCAAGTGCTAGTCACAGGAATGCTTAAAGGTAAGATGAAAAAAAATGGTTTATCCTAAACACTGCAGTGTGCACTAGAGAAGTTAGATGTGAAAGTAGGTAACTTAAGTTTTACCTGTCTAAAAAGTTAAGTTTTAGTGGAGACTCACTATTTTTAAAACAGCAAGATATATTGAAAGGGGGTGATCACTTTTGTATTCCGGTACTATGGAATACAGTAGAATGGCCAATAAATGTAAATAGTTGAAGGGGAGTGATTTTAAAAAATGATAATTTTGTGCTTACTCACACAAGCCAGTGAAAGCAGAGAGGAAATGAGATATATGGTCAAATTAACAGAATAGGCAGGCCGCTAGAAAGACAGTGGTATTTAAAAACACAACAGTGACAGGGTGGGGAAAAATTTCTGCCTGACTCACAAGAAACAGAGCTGTGGTGTCTTCTGAAGTTTTAATATGCAGTTAAAAGCAGAACACAAGCAAAACACAAGGTAAAGAAAGCAAATCACAGCACTCAAAATATAAAAAGGCAATAAACCAATACAAAATACAACAAATAAAAAGAAAACCAACCTTTCCCTCACAGCAAAATGTATCAGAGTCTGGGTGAGCCTTTCCAATAAAGCTCTGAAATGTTTTATTGTACCCCTTCAATAGAAGGTTTAGTTCCTAGCTCCACCCCCTTAGTTCACAAATGATTAACCTTAAGTGACCTCTTCTATATTATATACGAGTCCTTAATTGATCAGTTCTAATTTCTGCCTGACTCACAAGAAACAGAGCTGTGGTGCCTTTTGAAGTTTTAGTATGCAGTTAAAAGCAGAACACAAGCAAAACACAAGGTAAAGAAAACAAATCACAGCACTCAAAATATAAAAAGGCAATAAACTAATACAAAATACAACAAATAAAAAGCAAACCAACCTTTCCCTCACATCAAAGTGTAGCAGAGTCTGGGTGAGCCTTTCCAATGTAAAGTAGCAGTGTGTTTGGAGGGTACAATCTGTTGCTGTCTACTGTTCTGGAACTGACATTTCTTTATTAATATATTTCTCTCCCAGCATGCATAGGTCCAGCAAAACCAGTTCCTTCCAGGGTGTAGATCCAGCCCCAGAAGTAAATATATCTATGCTTACCAAACAGGCCTTGTATACTTATGATGAAGCCTATATCGTGCAAAACCTTTATCCTGTTATCAAGTTTATCCCATAATCTGAATCAAATGCCCACCTACTAAAGCTGAGTGGCATTATACAGTGCTCCTGGATCAGCTTTCCGCATTCAACCTAGTAAAACATTTGAAAATACACAATAAGAGGACTTATTTCCTTCAACTAAACATTTTATCTTGCTTCAAGCAGCAACCCTCTCTACACTGACCAATACTGAGCCTTAACCATATATCTGTAGCACTTACCCCACCAAAACATACTGCAAAAGCTGACTTATTAAACCTTCCTTTATACCCATATACCTATTTTCTCCACATTTGTTTAGGTCTGCTGAAATATTATGAATCTGGCTGTCTCCAGCTATGGCAATGCCTTATAAAAATGTTATCAAAACAGTCTCTTAACCTGTGACAAGAAAATAAAGGCCACGTGATTTGGGAAATAAGCTCTACCAGTTCTAATTTACATTGCTAACCTGTGTTTTTTGAGTTTAGTACTCAAACGATAAACAAAAAACAATTTTTAAGTCTGCATTCCCTTCTGAAAGCCACTGTGTTGTACTGTACTGCTATGAGCTTCTCCCTTCCACCGTCAGAAGAATAAAATGTATTTTTTGTTACAACTTACTAAAACAGAATTTTATTATTATTTTTATTATTATTGCTACCAGGGCCAGTGCTAGTATTTTGGGGGCCCCCAGCAAGTTTCAAGTAGGGGGCCATACCCAGGAGAATATAAAAAGTGTGACCATATTGCCATTACACCTCCTTCCCTATCAAGCTCATGCAGTACCATTTAACAATCACTGTGTAATGTTACTACATTCAGACCATTAAAAAGACTTGAAATGTGAAAGTACACACTGGCTGGCATTTAGTACCAATGTTACATTATGACAAGCCCCCATACCACAGTAAGGTAGCCACTCACAATGGTACACACACACACTAACTGGAACTGCGCAGTGGTGCAGCAGTTAACTTTGCCCCCACAGCAAGAGGTTCTCTGGTTCAATTCTCAGCTGGGGTGCCTTCTGTGCAGAGTCTGCATGTCCTCCCTGCATTCGTGTGGTTTCCTCCCACATTCGAAAGACATGCTTCTGCAGCATTTCTCCCTGGGTCTCTGCTAAAAATAGGCTCTGTCCTAGTTGGACTTTCCCGGTCAACAAATGCTAAATAAATAAAATCTAGTACCAATAAATTATGAAGAGCCGCTGTACCACAGCAAGGTAGCTACACACAGAGGTTCACTCACTGACTGGCATTTAATACTAATGTTACATTACGACAAGCCCCTGTACCACAGCAAGGTAGCCACTCAGAAATACACACACACACACACACACACACACACACACACACACACACACACACACACACACACACACACACACACTGACTGGCAATTAGTAGTAATGTTGTTACATTATGGCACGCCTCTGTACAGCATCAAGGTAGCCAGTCCCACAGAGGTACACAAAGGCACCCACACAGACTCCCTCACACAGGACAGAGACATGAGGCAGACAGTTACACAGACCCACAGACAGGACCTGGACACCCACACATGATGGACAGCACTACAGTAAGACTGAACATTAAGAATTTAAAATACTGGGCTTATGAACTAATAATGATGCTAGAATAAGATTTTGCAGTAGCATGCATTGTGTGACCCCACATTTTTGAAGAACAGACCAAAACTAACAAACATCTGGACATTGCGCAATGTTCTCACAGCCCCTACTAACCTCCTAACCTCTCAGCATAATTCCAAAGCTGAAAATAACTGCAGAACAAAGGTGTAACATCAAGGATAGTTACAAATATTAAAACAAAAAAAATAAAGATGGTAGGATGGTAGAATAACAGATTTTTCCAGTAGCATGCATTGTGTGAATTCACATTTTGGATGACTAACAGACTAAAAATACAGGTCAAACATCTAAACATTGTGCAACATTCTCACAGCCCCTGTCCCTCTTCTAACCTCACAGCTTAATAATTCCAGATAAAACCCCAAAAAAAAGAAAGAAACAAAAACAAAAAAAAACAAAAAAGAAAAGAAAATGCAGAACAAAGGTGTAACATCAGGGATAGTTTGAAACTTTTCTATGATCAACTTATCAACTTCGATAGTAGAACAGTGGTTGCACTGGCACACATTAAGACATCAGTACGTTCTGCAGAATTGTCACAGCCTTTACCCCCCCCCCAGTATCTCAGCACAATAAATCTGAATGAAGTGAAAGTAAAATAAAAACACAAAGGCATAACATAAAAAACAATGTGTTTATCAGCAAATATAGATGCTGGAATAACAGATTATGAAGTAAAATGCATTGCGTAACCCCACATGTTTTAATGAAAATAGATAAATACCAGGCAAACATCTGAATATTGCACAACATTCTCACAGACTATAACCCCCCCTCTACCAACCTGTCAGCACAATAACTCTAGACAAAGCAAAAAATGATCATAGAACAAAGGCGTACCATCAGGGATAGTTGTAAATGCTGCTGGTGTACACAATACTAGTATAACAGGGTTTGCATTAGTATACACCAAAACAGCAGCTGTACATTCTGCAACATTCTCATAGCCACCAACTCCCCTCCCAACCTCTCAGCACAATAATTCTGGACAGAGCAAAAAATGATCATAGAACAAAGGCGTACCATCAGGGATAGTTGTAAATGCTGCCGGTGTACACAATACTAGTGTAACAGGGTTTGCATTAGTATACATTAAAACAGCAGCTGTACATTCTGCAACATCCTCACTGCCATGAACTGCCCTCCCAACCTCTCAACACAATAATTCTGGACAGAGCAAAAAATTATCACAGAACAAAGGTGTAGCATCAGGCATAGTTGTAAACATTGCCGGTATACACAAAATATACTAGCAGAACAGGGTTTGCATTGGTATACATTAAAATATATGTATATTCTTCAGCATTCTCAAAGCCACAATCCCCCCACTACCAATATTTCAGCACAATTGTACACAAAACAAAAATGCAATATTGAATATTCTTATGCAAGACTAGATAAAAAAACTACATCAAATCTGGACATTAATTACAAACAAACCTTCCCTCCTCAGTCTCTTAGTTGAAGAATTCTGAACAAAGATAAAATAAAACTGTTACAACCATAGCCCCTCACTCTCCCCCCCCCCACACACACACAAATCATCTTAGTGTAAGAACTCTGCAGACAAAAAGTTATACAATCCTGTCCCTAGGTTTCCTCGCCCCCCCCCAGCAAAAAATAAAGTTAAAAATAAACCCAGCAACTTACCTTTTCTGCAGTTGATAGAAGGCTGCTACTAATCCTCTGCTTGTTTCTACTACACACAGACCAGACCTGTTCAGCCCTTTTAAATTGCCCTCAGAAGGACAGTTTTTCAGATCTTTTAGAAATTGCCCTTACAAGGGCAGTTAAAATACAGCTGCTTTGCTGGACCCAATGTCATTCCAGCAAAACCTACATCCTCCATCCATCCTCACAGCATACCTCTCAACCTCTTAGCAAGAAAAATCTGGACAAAGCCAAAAATAATAGGGATACAAAGGCTTAAAAATAGGGACACTTTTTAAATATTGCTTATATAAATGTAAAAATTTGCTTTCAGACTTTGCTTTAGCATACATTTTTCTGAAGGATATAAAGTCTAAAACTTAAATGTCTATGTCTGCTGTTATTTAGTGACTTCAGTACTCATTAATGTATAAGAAAACCACAAATTTTATGAAGAACAAACCAAAAATATAAATCAAAAATCTGGATATTCTTAAAAATCTGGGCAGTTCAGATGTGTGCCTAACGTCGACAATCAAAAGAACTGGCCCAACAGACCACATATTATGGTAAATCCAATCAGGAAGCTAGAACTTGTTTCTTGACTGCTGCAGCCAATCAGGTCCCTTGCTTCACTGAAGCGGACCCGATTGAGAGCAGCTGACAAGTAAAGCAAGGGACCTAATTGGCTGCAGCCATCAAGGAAGCAAGTTCTTTCAGGGAAAAAAAAAGGCGGAATTGCACGATGGGGCTGCCGAATGAATGAGGTGCCAAGCAAGGAATGGAAGTGATGTTGAAACCCACGGCTGCTTCATATGGGGGCCCCCATATGTGGGCAAATAATCGGGGGCTCCCCGCGGCCACAGGTTTGGCGGGTGCCTAACGCTGGTTATGATTACCACTATTATTATTATCAGAACTACTACTACTACTTCATATACCATTCCAAATGAGACCGTTGGTCTCCATTTACTGATTTGTAAAATCTGGCCATTATAAAGTACATCTATGCTTGCGTACTAATCTGCTACCATGCACTGAAATGTCATTTATTTGTTTAATCTAGTGTTGTGTGGTGTCAGCTTTATTTATTCACCCAGTTGCTAATAAAAAAGGTGGACAGTTCATCAGAATGTCTGTAACCCTGACCCATGCCCCATGAAGAACACCAAATAAATATCTGTAGAATAATACAGAAGTGACTCAAAGATTTATCCAAAAGATCATATTTAAAGAAGCAAAACTAAGGGTTGGATTTTGTAAAGCTCATGGAATCTGGTGCATTACACCAATATCAGATTCAGCATGTAACTTGCAGATAACATTATAATATGCTAATGTATGTCAAGAAACTCAGAATAACTCAGCACACAAAGGAGTTCTGCAGTTCCAATGGCACACTATGGAAATGCACACGTACTCTATAATTATATGAAATAGTTGTCAAATAACATTGTATAGTAACAAACAAAAAAAGTTAATTACAAATCAAGAATCCCTATTGCTGATTTGAAAGATAACAAAATCTGTACAGTAAGGTTACAGACAACTATAGAATGTTTCTGTCTCTGTAGTGATAACCAAAAAAATAAAATAAATAAATAAAAAACACACAGACATTAAAAAGGCTAAGTATTCCAAAGTAATCTGCATGAGAATAAACATAAATTGGCAGGAGTATACACAGAAATGTCTTAGCTAATCACATATATCTGCATATGTAATCCACTAACTTTACATGCTTCAAAGCTGCAAGGCTATTTGCAATACATATACATATTCACAATACTCATTACACTAAATTCAGAGGCATCTATGAATATCTACCTAATGCATATAGCATTAAAAAATACTGGTTTGGATTTACAGATTCTAATGAAATCCATACGTTTCCTAATTAAATAAAAAAAAATATATATATATATATATATATATATATAGATATATATACATATATATATATATATATATATATATATATATATATATATATATATATATATATATATATATATATATGTACTTCAGTAGATCGAACTTTTACAAGTTCAAACCACATATGGCAGAGACCATATGTTCAAACTCTTTAAAGTTCGAACACTGAAATAAAAACACATAAAACAAAAAACAACTAAACTAAACGTCTATAGCGGGTGGCCTATGCACCCCCCTTACTTAAATATACCAACTCCGAGATCGTACAACATTGCGGAAATGGGAAATCTTCCCTTTCCGCTCTGTACGGAAATCTCCATTCAGTCCAATCGAACTTTTACAAGTTCGAACATATGGGCATATGTGGTTTAAAATATATATATATATATATATATATATATATATATATATAGATAGATAGATATATATATAGATATATATATATATATCTAAAGGTGAAGGACAATCATGGCCACATTGTCATAGCTAACAGTTGCTAACAGTGGATTTAGGACCTGTGTGGAGAATACAAGCAGCACACACACCCAAAGAAAGAGAGAGATAGAAAAGAAGATGTGGGGTATTGTTATAGAAGAGGGGTAAATAAGGGGGATGTTGAAATATGAAAATATGTGGAAAAGTAAGAATAGGTCCAATTTTTTTTTATTTTTAAGGCATGGAAGGCAAAGTAAACATTGGTATAGAGGAGGTGAAGATAAGCACAGCAGATATACCCATAGAACAAACAGCAAAACACAACACAGACAAAGGTTGGAAAATAAATGGGCAATTTAGTTACACTGGCAGCGCACTGCACAACAAGAGCAAAGGAAAGTTGGCAAACATAGTGGGAATACATTCCAGCCATGGTGAAATGCAGAAAAACAAATCTACCTATGGACTATCACATTAACGTGTTGCAAACTATGTGATAATCATACCTGGATGTGTATGACCAATGGTAAATGTGTGTTGTGGGTAATTAATGAAAACAGTACAAATCGGATGAATAAATACATACAGCAGTACAGGTGTTAGCCAAGCCATATCACAGCTGGGCAAATGTAGGTCAAGAAGTGGTGCATAACTCCAGAGGACAGAACCAAACCTATGACCATGTATGTGAAAGGAAATTGACCAAGCACAATGTCAAGCAGAAGTACTGCAAAAGATAGTCAAAGGCTGCTACATGCACAAGTAGATATACACAACCAAGACAAATGTGTAATGGAATGTGTGCATGTTACTCACATACACCATATCAAAAGCAGATATACAGATGCACATGTGTATGTATGCATGTCAGTGGCATAAATGGAATGTACAAGAAATCAAGGTCAATACACATACCTAAACTAACGACATGTAATAATATGTTAAAATATGTAACAGTACAGAATAATGAATATAGCAGGTGGCATACATGGGTGTGAAAATACTTCACTGGGTGACACAAGAGTAGAATGAAAACAAGGACATACTGAAAGCAATAGCCAGCAGCTTGTGTGCACATGTCCTGCATTTTAAAATGGCCATACATGTGTCACATGTTCACTGTGCCAAATTAAGAAATGGTAATGGACAGTAGTTTTGATAAAAACAAACACACCTGAAACAAATACTGAGGACATTAAGGTGGGAGGGAGGTGGACAGCCTGGGATCACATCTTTGTCAAGCAGGACACTCTAAACTGACACAATATAAATTTAAGCTATAAACTGTATGTCAAATGGCCAGATGGCCTGTTTTTGGCCACAAAACTGGACTTGTATAAAATACACGTACACAGTAATGTGCAATAATGTCAGATCAACATCAATAGGTAAGTTAAAAATTGCAATTACATATACATATACTGTCATGCAAATTCCAAATAAAGAAACACCAATGTATGTCGACCACACTTCTCATTACTGAGCAGAGGACACCTCTGTGAGCATCATTACAGCACATCAGCAGTACATCACAAAATGCTTACTTGTCAAAGGTACATTTCTGTATCAGTATGTATCTGACTGCATACAAGCTTAATGTGTATAACTATTTATGGAAGGTGTACGCCAATGTCACTACACCATGAGTGAGGAAATGCTACATACAGCAAACATGTTGTAATGTACTGTGAACGAATGTGTATTTTATTGTGTATAGATTAATGTTACTTTGATGTTTGAAAAGGTCAGATAAGAAGGACTACACATAGACAAAATATACCTGTATCTGATCACTCATGCTATCAGTATTGCCAAACCATGACATAACACCACATCATGAGAGTGGGACATCAAAACAACTGTCTTCCAAAACCATGTGGAATGACATGTGTGTACGTTGCACATGCCTGATATGCAAAAACAGACATCCAAGGCAAATGACATTGTTAGTGCTGGACTATGGACAACATATGTTGTCTGTCAGTCATACCAGTAAGACACATGTTTACAGGCTGCCGGTTGCAGCACTACCAACAGGTTAACAGCCACAATGCATGGATAGTTGAATGTGTGTGGACAGTGTAATGTGTTAATGTGTGTCATGCACATATTGAAACCAAAGTAAATGTTGCATGATAATAACACATTAGCATAGCAGATACACAGTATGCATACACAAGAGTGCATATACAGTCCAGTCAAATAAATGTCAATTACCATGTTGGTAGCAAAACACAAATGGAGCACACAGACAATACCTAATGGCTGGAGGGACCAGACTGATGTGGATCAGACTCCTAAACAATCTCACAAGTTATCATTCTGAATGAATCCCACATAGCCTATGCCATCTCATTGAAGAATGTCCCCATCATGTCCCTCACCTGTGTTGGGAACACATTGGTCATGACCTCCCTGTCCTCCTACCAAAAATTGTCTCTATCATGGTCATGATGATGTCTCTTCTGGGGTGCAGGCAGGATGTCTTGAGCAGGGGCGGGTCCAGGTCCTCATTACTGCCGTCATCATCATCACCTTCTTTGGATGATTTGGGAAGTAACCTCCCATGTGCACATCATCATCTTTGGATTGGCAAATATCCTTGAGTACCATGCTCTGTACAGAAAAGAAAACAAAATGTCTGTCGAGCAGAACACTCCCATGAAAAACAAAGCACAACACAATATCATTATGAGAAAATTTACACAGGGTCTGAGACACATTCATTATGGACAGAGTCACCCATGGCCCTATATCTCGTACTCCTAAAAAGGACAACTGTATTCTTTCCTGAACAGTTCCATATGCATAGACACACACATGTCATTAGCTTTGTAAAAATGTATGAATGACCAACAAACATATTTACTGTCTGCAATCAATGATGTATATAAGCGGACACAGCACGCCATTGTATAAATGAGAAAAAAGTTATTGTACACTATTGTGGACAATAAGCACACCGTATGACAACTGTCTGAGACAGACAACATGATATTTGGCTGAGCACATATCAATATGATGAGTACAACACTAAAAACAAAACATCTGTACACATATCAGAATGAAATATATCTGTTAATAATAGTATTGCATGTGTACAACTGTATACATTCTCTTTAGAAAAAAATCAGGAATCGGCTTACAAAACAAATATTTTGGAACATGCTTGCTCATTATGAACTACTGCTATAAAATGGGTACCTGCTCAAGTCATAGTCAACTTAGGCTATAGCAGTTTTTTTAATAAAACAACCAAGGAGTTTGAGACAGAAAAAAATGTTGCTTTGCAGGATGTGTTCATTATGAGTTGTTGCTATCAAATGGGTACCTGCACAAATGACAATCAAAGTAGGCTATAACAGTGTTATTACAAGAAGACCATGGTGTGAGAACTATCAATGTTAAATGCCACACAGTCCACAAAGAGCAGTGCTAACATTGTTGCCACAGACTCCCATTCATTATGTGAAAAGGAAGACTATGCACAATAGATCAATCATCAGAAAATAAAGCCAGACATACAAGTGTGTCAAATCATGCATCATAAAAAACAGTCACAGTACTTACACTTGTAGGTAAAACATTCAATGTAAAACCTGTGTCAGATGCATAAAATAATCCATCATTTAGGTTATGGATGTTTTATAAACATCTATGTGCTGATAAAATGGATCCAAAATGCAAACTACATCAATACTATAAGTTTTATACACAGTTGTAATGACAGCTTGCATTTGTTGTTTTCATTTACCTTACTGAAGCATGATGGGTATTCCTGAATTCTGAACAATAAACATGTAATTTGGAAAAATACAGGCCTGAAAACAGTGGTTAATCCACAGTGGAACAGCAGTAGCATTGTTACCTCACAGCATGAGGTTCTCCTGTTCGATTCTCAGCTGGAGTGCCTTCTGTGTGGAGTCTGCATGTCCTCCCCGCAGTCTAGTGGCCTCCGAAAGACATGCGTGAATGGGTGTGCCTTCGCTAAAGGCTGGGTGTCGGACTGGCAACTTGGCACCATAAAAAAATTGACTGCCAATCATTAGCGGACCGGAGTTCTGCTGTGGTGACCCCTAACCAGGAAAAGACAAACAGGCCTAAAAACAGTGGAATATGCATCTCAGTTCATAATATATGAAAAATATTCAACATACCACACTTCAAGCTTGTGCATCTGCATGATGCACATTTCTCTGTTCTGACTGCAGGCCTCATCATCTGAAATGTAAAAAAAATTAAAAATCTTTCATCAAATAATGAAGCTAAATATTTGACAACATACTTTGTAAACTGCTTTTCTGAAGAACATTAAATAAGCACAGATTCAAATGACAGCACAGATTGGAAGACATGAGATTAAAACCTGCAGACACAACCTATATCCAAACTCTAACCTGGAGACCTATTTGCTTACCTAACATATCTTAACTTTAAATGTCATGCTTTCCAGGCTATGAAAAGAATTAATGTGATGACATCATTCTGATGAAGAATTTGTTTGTTTGTGTCTTTCGGCTTTTCCCAGTTAGGGGTCGCCACAGCAGAACTCCAGTCCACTAATGACTGGCAGTTGATTTTTACATACCGGCTTGCCAGGCCTGATGCACAACCTTCAACGAAGGTACACCCATTCACGCATGTCTCCATGCAAAAGATGTTCTAGCTGAGAATCGAACCAGACAGCATCTTACTGTGAGGCGACAACGCTACCACAGCACCACCACCACGGGTCTTATTCTGATGAAGAATGGTGTACTGAGAATGATTTATTTATTTTTTTTTATTTTACATTTGTTGACCGGGCTAGTCCAGCTGGATACATATCCATTTTCAGCAGAGGCCCGGGGAGAAAAGCTCCTCGAGAGTACAAAACAATGTTTGACGTTAATCAAATAAAAACAGTAAATAAATTCAAAGTTTAACAAATAGAAGTACTATATACAATTAAGCTATTTTATGCAAAAAAGAACATATTGAAGTAAGTAGTTGGGTAAAAATAAGTAAAATGTACAGTACAGGAACACACTAGAAAGAGGTGTGTTAACATAAGATACTAGAGTGACAAAGAGAGATATTAAGATATAAGAGAGAGTCCAAACTAGTTGAAAGACAAGTTATGCTTCTGGATTCCAGTATGCAGGTAGATTATGCAGACATTAAGATTTAGAAATTTAGTGAGAAGACAAGAGATGTTAGTCTGGGTTAAGACAGGTGCATAGCCAATGTGTTTTAAGGTAGGATTTAAGCCTGATTTTGAATTGTGTAAGTGATGGTAGTGAGGTTAGGTCACTGGGAAGAGAGTTCCAGGATTTACCAACGGTGTTAGAGAATAGAGAGTGCCCTGCCTTGTTGTTGGCTTTGTGTGTTAGTACTAGCATTTTAGTAGTTGAGCGCAGGGTTTTAAGGTTACTGTAGGGGATGAAAAGGTTGGTAAGAATCGGTGTGTTACTAGGCTGATACAGGATTTTATAGGCAAATATTAATTGATTAAGTAGAAGTAGGTTAGGTAACTCTAGCCAACCAAGATTTTTATAATTAATACAGTGGTGGGTCCTAAATGTAGAGCCAGTTTCAAATCTTGCAATATTGTTGTAGGAGACTACTAGTTTGTTCATACTGGTTTTTGAGAGGTTAGTATATATAGGGGAGGCATAGAGGAGGGTAGAGATTAAGTGGGTCTGGGCAATAGTAGATCTTGCTAGTGGGGTAAGAAAGGATTTGATTCTATATAGTAAGCCTAGTTTTTTGTTAACTGTTTTTATGGTATTGTTTATGTGGGCTTCAAAGTTAAGGTTATTGTCAATTAGTACCCCTAGGAGTTTTGTGTTAGAGTCAGGGGATATGATAGTTCCATTGTTAGAAGTGACAGTAAAGTTTAGAGGTGTGTGTCTATGGGTGGGAGTAAAAAGTAGAAGTTTGTTTTTTTAGGATTTTGGATAAGACATTGATGTTGTAGCCAATCCTCAACTGTGTTAAACACTTTTGGGTAAGAGATTGCAGGTCTGCTGGATTTGGGGCTGTGCAGATTAATGTGGAGTCATCGGCATATTGTATTAAGGAGGCCTGAGGAATAACAGTGTACAGGTCATTGATGAAGACAGAGAATAGAAGTGGTCCAAGTATAGAACCTTGGGGGACACCTAGTGAGATGGGGAGATGGGGAGATAGGTTGTTCCCCCACATGACTGCTTGTTGCCTATTGCTTAAGTAGGATTCAAACCATTGTATAGAAAGAGTATCAAGGGACAGGTTTTTCAGTGTGTTAATGAGAAGTTTATGGTTAACCATGTCGAAGGCTTTGGACAGATCAATAAAGAGGGCTGAGGATAGAGTGTTGTTATTGCGATTTTTATTTATACAGTCGGAGAAGGATAAAAGGGCAGTAGTAGTACTGTGAAATGGCCTGAAACCGTGTTGGCAGTTAGCTAGCAAGTTGTTGTCTATAAGGTGTTTTAATAGTTGCATATGAATGCATTTCTCCATGATTTTGGCCAAAGGAGAAAGTATGGCAATAGGTCTGTAATTGGATAGTTCCCTAGAGTTTCCACCCTTATGAAGGGGGATAATATGTGCAATCTTCCATGTGATAGGAATTGTATCTTCAGAGATTGTTCTGTTAATCAGAATGGAAACTGGGTAGGCTATTGCATCTGCTGCTTTCTGTAGATATTCAGCAGGAAGGAGATCGGCAGCAATGGTGGTAGGTTTGAGTTTTTGCAGAAGGGTACGGATAAGGGATGTAGAGATGGGTTTGAGATGAAATGGTGGAGGTAAGGTAGTATTATGGGATGTTAGAGGTGAGCTGTTGGGAGATAGTTGGTTGGCAAGAGACTGAATGGTTTCAGTGAAGAAGGTGTTAAAGGTTCTTGCTACTTCCTTTGGATTGTCCTGGTCTGCACCTACAGGTGTGGGGGGGGGTGATAGTATGACCTGGGTGTAAGAGAGTATTTATACCTGCCCAAAATTTTTGGGGTTTACTTTGCTGGGTATTTTGGAGTTGTATGTAGTACTTTCATTTATCTAACAGTATTGATATTTTTTGTGTCATTTCTTAACTGTCTGAACTTGATGTGATCTTCATGGTTTTTGGTAGTACGCCATAAGGTCCAGATTTTATTTCTAAGTAGCATTTTTTGTTTTGTATCTTTTGAGAGCCAGGGGGCAGGTTTGTTTCTAGTTTTAATGGTCCTTATTGGAGCATGGAGGTCGAGAATGTTTAGAAATTTACTGTTAAAGTAGATTACTGCTTCCTCTAGGGGTAGACTTTTAAGGGGTGCCCAGTTGCATGCTCTAAGTTCATTTTGGAAAATATCAGGGTTAAATTTTTTTTTATTCCTCATTGCTCTATAGGTAATTGGATTTCGGATATCAGTCTTGTCTCTGATTATGAAGGTTAGAGCATGGTCGCTTATATCCTCAGGGAGAGTTCCTACTTTATAGCTTAGGTGATGTCTATGTATTAGTATCCAGTCTAGGGTGCTTTCAGTGTTGTTCTGTTTATTGGTCCTTGTGGGGGAGCTTATAGTTTGGGTAAAGCCATGTAAATTAAGATGGGTGGAGGGCTGTTCTGAGGTACAGCTATTCCAATTTATATTAAAGTCTCCGAGTACTATTGTCTCTTGGGGATAGTTGGTTGATAGCCAATTCAGGATATTTTCTAGGTTGTTTGAGTTATTCCCTGGGGGAAGATAGACAGCAATAATATAAATAGATTTATGGTTATTGAGTTGGAGTTTGGAGATAAGTATTTCCTCATTGCTAGTTGGCGTGGGCTTAGAGTCAATCGAGGTAACTTGTAGTCCAGACTTGTAAAGTATTGCTATTCCACCTCCCTTTTTAGCTAATCTATCTAGTCTTAATGTGCTATATCCTGGTGGAGTAAATTCATTGTCTTGTATAGATGGTTTGAGCCAAGTTTCAGTAAGACACAGGATGTCAAATGAATGTACACCTATGAGAGCATGTATTTGGGCAACTTTGTTATTTATGCTTCTTATATTAAGATGGGCTATTAATAGTGAGTTGGGAGGTCTAATAAGGGATTGGGTGGTAGTAGGGGTTGCTATATGGGTAACTGTAGGAAGTGTAGAGCTTGGACCGGGATTAGGTTGGATATCGCCATCTATTATTGATTGGAGTTGGTAGTTAAGTGTGAGTTGTAGGTGTTTACATATAAGGAACAGAGATTTCTTGGCTTGAGGCCGATAGTATTTAATGTGATTTAGTCTGTGATATTTTGCCGATAGGTAGGTTATTGTACTAGGTGTGTTTGAATGATAATGAGTGTAAGCTATTGGTGTTGAGGAGGTTTGCTTTGTGGGGTAGAAAAGGTTTATGTGATGGAGGTGTTCATAGAAAGTAAGTAGATAAAGTATAATAAGAAGAGGTGTGATGAAGTATGGAAGTAGGAGTTTCCGTTGAGGATAGGTAGATAACAGTGACATTGTGGCAGTGTAGAGAGTAGTGGAATGTTAAGATGAGTAAGTTGGATAGTGTAGGTGAATATTGGGTGTGGAGTTTCTGGAACTTAAGGTGTGGGCTGATATGATTGGTATTAATTGAAGGGGAGTGGTTTAGATGAATAAATGTAGAAGGAGTGGGGGCGGGTGGAAATAGGGGGCAGGGAGGGGAGTGGAGTGAGCCCACAGGGCGAACGGAGCGGGATAGAGCCAGTGAAGGAGAAGGACCCCAGGAACAATCAGTGAAATGCTGACTACTGAGGTAAGGTAAAGATGTGTCCAGAGGAGAGTGTGTAGTTGTAAGAATAGAGGAGTGAACAGTACTGGGAGAACAGAGAAAAGTTCAAGCCAGCTGTAAGATAATATATGTATCAGAGCAGTGGGATAGATATGTGGGGCGAGTCCTTAGAAAAAGAGAATAGAAACAAAAATAAATAAACTTTCCTAGTGTGCTTTAAAGTCAAGGAATAGAGGAGGGGAACAAAACTAAGCAGCTTAGTTAACTTGTAGGTAAAGTGATGAGGTTTGGGAGGAGGGGGTAGAATAGAGTGAGTGTACTGGCTGACCTGGCTAGGGAGCAGTCCTCAGTTACAAGGCATTAAATAGGTAAAATGTAGTAACACTACAGTCATTGTAACACATACTTTCTAGGTTCTTTTGAATTAGAGTCTTAGGGAGAGGATTTGCTCTATCTTATGGTACGGGTGGAGTCCAATTGGTTCAGTAAAAGGTATGTTTCATTGGCTTTCAGGCAGGACAGATTCTCAGTCACTAGTTCAGGGCTAGCAGAGTGGAGTGCTGGGTGAATAAAGGGAGAGAAGACAAAATTAAAGGTAACAAAGTGTTAGTAGCAGGCAAAAATAGCAGTTTCACACAATACAAATTCCTTAGATGACATTGCTAAGCACATTCAAAAATATAGCACTGTACAGAGAGGGCAAAAATTGTTGGTGACAAAGTGCTAGTGGCAGGCAAAAAGTAGCAGTTTATCAGAATACGAATTCCTTATTTGACATTACTGGGTACATTCAAACATATAGCACTGTACAGAAGACTACTATAACCCTTTCAACAAAATAGGTTCAAAGCAATATAACATATGTTATAAATATTAATTAGTTATGATTACCCTGAGCAATGGAGTGTTAGAGTACGTTGCCTTTATCAGTTTAAGGATGTCTCACACCACAGTAGAGCTTACTACCAATTAGTTTAGATACTAAAAAATCAATATGTACCTAGTCCCAAGACACCAGCATATGCATAACAAAATTAGACAACCTATTGTCGCAAAGTTTAAAACCCACTTTCATTAGTCGGAGCACCAACACACTAAAGAACAGCAGATTCACAGTCCCATAAGAACAGGGAGAGTTGGTCTCAGAGCTGGGAAGCACCACAGCGCTTAAAGCAACATGTGCAGGGTTTCAATACAGGTACCCAAGCAATGCAAAAACAGAAACACTAGTGTGAAAAATTAAAATTCAGTTTCTACAGTCGGAAGTCACAACGCGTTTAAAAACCAGCAAACAAAGGACAGGAAAGCAGTAGAAACCTGATAATATCAATATAGGAAAAATTATAGCACTGTTACTGACAGACAAGAAGTACTTAAAAGTAATGAAAAAGCAGAAAAAACCCTTTACTATTAGCCGGGAAGCAGCAGAACCAAAAACGGCATATAGCCAGTACAATTACAACTGCGCAATCAATACAGGTCACAAATCCTTGTACATAAGTAAGTAGGGCTCACAATCTACAGTTGGGAGCATTAACACCCTGAAAGAACAGAGTCTACCTGATTCAAGGATCAGCGCCAATAGTAGTAGTTAATAAAATTAGGAAAATTAAAACCTAATATCAAAACTATACATCTCCCTAGTAGCAGAAATCAGCTGACACACAGTCCCAAACAGGGAAAGCAATCTTTCAGCTGTGAAGCACCACAACGCTAAAAACAACATGTGCGTGCTTCTAAACAGCAGCACAAGCAATGCAAGCTTAGAACTTCTAAGTGTAGAGAATTAAAGTCTACTTTCATCCGTCGGAAGCACCAACACGCTCAATATTAAAATACATCCACTCTCTAGAGAACAGTAAGAGCAGTAGAACAATAAATATCCACGTATAGAAAATATAGCTCAATTACTTACAGACAAGATGTACTAACAGTGACAAAACGGCAGAATGCCTCCTTAACTATTGGCCAGGAAATGCCGTTACACAAGGACGACTTCTAACTAGTTCCTATACAGCTGTTTAATCAATATGTCGGAAATAATATTACAGTAATAGGTAGAACGCCCTTTCCACAGCCAGAAACACCAGAGTCTTACAAGAGAAATATAACTGGTTCAATAAACAGCACAAGTAGAACAAATTGGTTAATTATACTATAAAAAGTACACTTCCCCTTTGTATCAGTCATCAGCAGCCAAACACTGAGAACGGCGTGCACCGAGATCCACGTGCTGCACGCTTCTACAAGCTGGCAAATAACAGTGAAAATTACACCGGCTCACTTAATGATGCCAAGGTAGAGAAATAGTAACAGTACACAGTTAATTATGACCAGGTTAGGTGATATGCAGTGACTATACACATGCAGCTTCAATAGTACAATACCTACACACTGGAAGAGGACGCCGTAGCCAGGGACATGCAACAGCCAGAGAGTCAGGAAGAATAAAGATGGCGCCGGAAGGAGTGGGTAATATTTATGTAGTTGGGAAAGGAAGTTACAGGAATTAGGGATTGATATGATAGGTAGGGGTAGAAGGGGCGGAGAAAGGTCGATAGAGATAGGCACTGGACTGAGGCAAGAGCCTCACAATCCAGGCAAGGTAAGCAGAAAAGAGTTATACTCTAAGTTAGTCAGTTGTATTTGTAAGTTATAATATGGATAGGAGGGTCTAAAGAGAAAAACAGGTGAGTGGTGGTAGAGCAGAGGGAACTCAGGTTGCAGAGGTAGGATAGAGAGAGGTAGTAGGATTTAGGTGAGGCGGGCAGTGGGCAATAAAATGAGGGATAGAGCCAGTGAAGGAGAAGGACCCCAGGAACAATCAGTGAAATGCTGACTACTGAGGTAAGGTAAAGATGTGTCCAGAGGAGAGTGTGTAGTTGTAAGAATAGAGGAGTGAGCAGTACTGGGAGAACAGAGAAAAGTTCAAGCCAGCTGTAAGATAATATATGTATCAGAGCAGTGGGATAGATATGTGGGGCGAGTCTTAGAAAAAGAGAATAGAAACAAAAATAAATAAACTTTCCTAGTGTGCTTTAAAGTCAAGGAATAGAGGAGGGGAACAAAACTAAGCAGCTTAGTTAACTTGTAGTTAAAGTGATGAGGTTTGGAAGGAGGGGATAGAATAGAGTGAGTGTACTGGCTGACCTGGCTAGGGAGCAGTCCTCAGTTACAAGGCATTAAATAGGTAAAATGTAGTAACACTACAGTCATTGTAACACATACTTTCTAGGTTCTTTTGAATTAGAGTCTTAGGGAGAGGATTTGCTCTATCTTATGGTACGGGTGGAGTCCAATTGGTTAAGTAAAAGGTATGTATCATTGGCTTTCAGGCAGGACAGATTCTCAGTCACTAGTTCAGGGCTAGCCATGATCTTGGCTTTGAATTGCAAACTATGAACACGTGCTGCTCAAGTAGCTAAAATGTTTTTAAATTGCATTCATATCAGCACTGTGTACTGAAAAATTAGCAGTAATTGGGATAATCCATTTCTTAGACAGTCTAACAGTGTCATGTAACATCCAGCTTCTGTGAACAAAACCATACCTGTTGCTGTACATCATGGACACAAAAAGTTATGTGTGGGGAACATTATTCCTTGTTAAATTGCACATCACATCTTCCCTGCACTGCATTATAACTGTTATTGTGCCCTCACAGTCCGTCAAAACTTCAAGATTGATTGTTTTCTACTATTGCCTTTAGTATTTCATGACAAATCAGTCCTTCATAGCATTTTAAAAAGAATACAATATTAACCTAAAATTTTCTCAAACATATATCAAGATGTACTACCCTCACTATTTAAATGGATGACGTAAACAGAATGTTATGGATTCTGTTAATTATTAGCTGCTCTGACAATTAGTTTAGTTGCAGCCTTGCTCTGACTCTAGCTGGCTACCTTCTAGGATGCAGAGCCACATCCTGATTTATGGCTTGCTTCACTCCTGCCTGTTGCAGTATATTAACAGCAAGTTGCATTGTTATATATTTTTTTCAGTTTTCCATGGATTTCATTGCAATCCATAGTATTCGCATGAATTCCTTGGGGTCCATAATATATGTGCAGAGGATTTCAGAAACAGAGTTGGCATGGCTGTTTGTCACATTTGAGTTACTTTGTACATGTACAACGTGTTTTGGAAACACACTGGTGTGTGTAAAATCCCTAGTTATCCTACACTGAATACATAAGTAGTGTGTCTGTCTTCAGAGTGTCTTCTGGACTCATTTACACACCAGGTGTGCTGAAGTTTTCATTCTGCAAACTGTGTTGTCCACAAATAGCTTAAGTGAGCACTCTTTTATATAAAAATTAACTTCATTCCAAGCCACTCTTTTAGTAAATTGTCATTAAGAAAACTTCCAAACACAGAAGTGTAAACAAGCTGTGTTAAAATTACGGCATTAACATTAATATTAATATGGCAGGAGAAGGCATGTGTCTCACATTGGGGGCTAGTATAATTAAGAGAGTGGAGTTGGCATTAGTGCGTGTGAAATAATTATCTAATTACTAACCTGTTAAGTCAATAGTTTAGCAAATTTTTTTTGACAAGCTGCTAATTTAATATGTTGATCATCCCATCGGTTTACTCTATTACTATCCTTACTTTGCCCATTTAAAGTAATATAATTCTTCTATGAGCTGACCAAATCACATCCACTGTTTTTATTGAGATTAACATAAGAATTACTATAAATTATTTAAAAAAGCCATATTTATCTTGTATTGCTGCACATCTCTTATTATTTTCGTGTTCTTCTTCCTTGCTTTCATTCCATCTCATTCCAAAGACATGCATCTGGAGCATTTCTAATTCTCCCTGGTCCTCCGTTGAAAATGGGCTGTGTCACAGTTAGACTTTCCTGGTAAACAAATGCTAAATAAATAAATAAATAAAATGTTGATCTACATTTCTAAACATATTGTTCTTTATAAAATTAAAATGATAGATCATTCATAATCTGCTTAAACCACAAATGTCATCTTTAATGTTGTCTGTATAAAAATCATTTATTTTGGTAATCAGTTTTGTAATTTCCATACCCTGTCCCATTAGTAAGCTTAGTGGTCCAAGGTCATTGAGTGATGATTTGTAAGCAAATACATTCTACAAAACATACATTTTCAAGTTGAATTGATCGCAATTTTAAAAGCTTCTTGTCTACCTCTTTGTAGTCATTTGTAATTAAGAAGAATTAGACCCATGAAAGTTATTGGACCTCTTGGTAACCATGAAGTAATAATTCTTTTCAAATATCCAGACAAGCTGAACTGCTGTAAGTCTGAATTCATTACTATGTTGTTACCACCATAAGAATTATTCACCAGCAATGAAGTATTCTGATTCATAATACCTTCCCTTCTCGCATCATAGTTGACTCTGTCCTGTTGCAGAATTTGAATGCAAATGTTTGTACTGCTTAATGATGAGGGATCCACTCTGTTAACTTGTGATTCAAACCCCCAGATATGTGACTCCATTAACCATGCCAAAATTATTACTCACAACTCTACCTGCAGGGAATTGGGTCAGCAAGTCCACTAAACATGTAATCTCACTCTTCAGAGAGGTGATTTCATCAACAACAGTAATGCTGGTATCCAAACCGAATACACCAGAAGGATATAAAGTGGAGCCTGAAGATTATTGCTCCATATATCACCTATTTGTCTGCTTCATCAAAACTAGTAACCACAACCAACAGAGGTTGCATGTTAGAAAGCCAATAACTCAAAAAGAAAGAATGCAAGTTGCAATGTCAGGTACCAGGAACATTCAAGAAAGAGCAAATATTCTAATTTATTAACTGCTTTGCAACTGGAATTTTGTACTAATTTTATCTATTTTTAGCTGTGTTTTTCATGGTTTTATTACTTTATATATGTAATTTAATATTTCCACTGCAAGATGGCACTGGACTTGATTATAAATGTACAATCTATGGGGGAGATTTTTGTCTGATGAAGTTCACCTTACTTGTAGTGGACAAAAGCACTTATGAATTAAACTTTTTGGATGTATCTTGCACTTTTCCTTGCACTCTCCATCTTAAATACATCTGCCATGAGGCACGTGCAAAGAGTTTTTAGAAAGGTTACCTTAAACGTGGTGTACACATGCTATATTTATTCAACATTTCTATCTAATAATACCCATTATTCATTTATTCATTTATTGCATGCAACTGGCTATAAATCCCATAATTCTTAGCTTAAGTTAGCAACCATATACACAAATAATAAATAAACCATTCTTTACATTGCACTAAGGGCTAAATAAGAAGTAGTCATTTTTTTCTGCAGGTAAATTTGAACACACTGTTTACCTTACAAAATGTTTGGGTGTGTAAGAAATTAACTAAGCATCATTTACCTTGTAGTAAGCTCTCAGGTGTGAAGTCTTAGTAATTACCAGTATTTCCAGATGCTGCTGAACTCTTTTCAGAAATTCAGTGATTCCTGTTCATCACTATTTCTTCGTTGCTTTTTTCCCTAATCCTTCTTCTGCTTGTTCTGCTCTGTCATGCTTCACTGTTAAGAAGAGATTTTTTCTAACTAATTGTGACTTTTTCAACACTTCCCCTACCCACCATCTACCTTAATGTGAATCCCCTGCCCTTCCTTTTCCTGCCTTCCCAGACCACCCCCACATGCTATTTTCCCAATGGCAATATCTATGTTCCTGCAATCCCTTGGCATGCTGACATTCTCTTTATCAGTTTTCATCTCCTAATCCATGCCACAAAACCAAATAATTTCTGGCTTCTAGCAAATGTATGCTGTGCCTTTAAATGAAGGTGGTTCCTGCAGAAACACTTCTGTTCCTGGTAAATAAAAGTGAAACTCTGAAGCAATCTGTTGTCACAATGGCATCTAGCACACAAGCAGGTGATTTCATGGAGGAATTTATTTGCCCAGTTTGTCTTGATCTTTTAAATGTTCCAGTGACACTGGTGTGTGGGCACAATTTTTGCAAGTCTTGTATTGACACAGTATGGGAGAGTGAGAAACAACCTTCCTGTCCTCAGTGCAGAGAGGACTGCAGAGCCAGAAAATATGCAGTGAACAGATTACTAGCAAATGTGATTAAAAGGGTGCAAATACAGTGTCGGACAGAAGAAGGACCAAGCCCGTGTCAGAACGAGCAGCTCTGTTGGGAACATAAAAAAAGTCTGGAGTTGTTCTGTGACGAGGACAAATCTTTACTTTGCTCACAGTGTGTTCCAGAGCATCATGGCCACACCTTCCTTACAGTGAACGAAGCACTTGACGTGTACAAGGTAAAAACAACACTGTACTTTTTTAGAAGTTTCAACTTTACTCTTTTCATGCTTCTTGTATCTTGAGATTCCTACTCTTGTGAATTTCTTTCTACCCTTCTGTCTGACATGGCTTAACTTCACTGAACAGCAAAAAAAGTACTTCTCAGCCTGCTAGTATTTATAAGGGAATGATTGCTGTGATTCCCATGTGTCACTCTGCTGAGTAATACTTGAGTGTTTAATAATGACAACAGAACTCATTCTTCAGTGTGTCTGTGGTTGGCCTGTGTCTGATTGAGGTGACTGTTCTGTGTTTTGTCTCCCTCTGTAATTTTCAGTATGCACAGATGCATATAACTTCATTTACGTGATAAGCAATCCCCAACATTATAGTTGTTATTTTATCCAGATACACTATCTTGAAAAGACTATCACATTTTTGTTTCTTAGAAGTCTGCGGTAGGCTGATAGGAGAAAAGAGAAGCCATTACATATAGTGCCATTTCTGCAGCAAGCACTGGCATATAAAAGGGCACACTATGGGTTTGGATGGTACAGAGGAATGAAGAACTGTTGGGGTAAACTTGCATGCTATAAGGTAGGAGTGAATGCCAAAGGACTTTGATTGAAGATGAGCTTATTCCTTTGAGGGATGTTGTTCTGTCTATAGGCTCTGGGAAACCTTGTGACACCATGGCTCCCTCCTACTCTAAGCTAGCATATAAAGTACAAACTATGGGTGAGAACAGTGCAAGGGAATGGAAGTCAGATGCCTATTAACTGGAATGCTGTGCAGAGAGATTACATGCCAATGGACACCTAGTGATGTTGAACCTACTTGTCTGTAGACTGTAGGTTGTACTCTGGCTGTACAAGTTCTGAGAAACTGTGTGAGGTCATTATCCCTCCCAGAGGAATTAAACAGTCAGCCAGTAGTGTGGTGCTTCAACAAGCATTTGAGCATGCATGCCTCTTCTGTCTGCCAGGAAGCACTGGTTCTGCAGCAGTGGGCCAATGGACAATGCATTTTTCTGAGGTTTTTCTCCTCAGGATAATCAAGCATAGCTATAGGTACTGACCCATAGCATAAACCCTCTACCAAAACTACAGCTGCATCTAAAGAGCACCCAGACAATCTTTCACCCTGGAGATCTAGCTACTCGTGCCCAAGGAGAATGCAGTTCTTCTCAGATTCTGATATTTATAACTAAGGCGATGTGAGTAGGTAGTAGACACATTGTCTGTAGACTGCAGGAGACTTATTTATTTATGTATTTCCTCCATTTCCCCATTTCTTCATCTGCTTTTATGATTTTGAGCAGGCAGGCCCAATGTCACCTTAGGGAATCTGATGTGACCCAGGGGAACCTGTTAGCAGGCCCTTAAGCTCCTAGTTTCTCCTAAGATAATTCTAAACCAGGAAATGAGTGCTATAGCACTGTGGCATGATTACCACTTTCACCATATCGTTTGGTACTTGTAGCATGTGTCATTGCTCCAGATCTTCCAGATGAAATCTCAGCAATGCTAGAGGCTGTGAGGAGGTCTTTTACTAGAAAATGTACTCAACAAAGTAGAGAAATTGTTCTACTTCAGCAGAAAAGTATCTTTTTCCTTCTTAGTCACTGAACATTCAGGTCTGCAAGAATTATGATAGGAAACAGTTTGATATGGTTTTCAGTTATTGCACAGCTAAGGATCATATTTCTGTTATATCAGCAGAGAACGCTTTGTGGGGAAGGAAGCAGAACTTGAGCTTAGCATAGATGGTAAAACTTATTTTAAGGGGTCCTCTGTCATCTTCTTGAGACTTGAATTTGGAGTTAAATATGCTCGCTTGTTTTTCTTTGAGCTCATTGGTTACACATACCTGAAAATTATCTCCTGAAATATCTTATTGATGGTGAACTTTAATTCTGCTGAGTAAATCACTGAGCTGTAAGCATTGTTACATCATATGTGTCATTGAGGTCAAATCCCTCCTCTGGCCAGTGGTGCTAAATTAATTTTCCTTCAGCCAGTGTATTCTTCTCCTGTTTTCCTTTCTAAGGGCAGAATTAAAGGGGAATATATCCTGTATAATTTTAATGTTTACTGTCCTGTTTTTAATTCTATGAGGAACATGTGTTCGCAGGTCAACCAGTATGCCTGCTTTTCTGCAGGTAAAGTGGGTGTGATAGTTGAAAAATAAACCCTAGCCAGGAGGAAGGTCAACCAGACTGCACTTTCATTAGTCATCTAGGTAGCCATCAGCTATTGCCATCAAAGGTAATTTCCCCTTGGGCAAGGTGCATTCACACATTTCATATATGCGCATAGTAAACATGGCCCCCATCCCTTGATGATAAAGTTAGATCTCCATTCCACAAGTACAGTATCCTTTATGTATTTTAGGTTGCTGCCTTCCGGGTCCAGCTTTTTTTTTACAACTTCTTTATTAGGTCGTGGCTTTACAGTATTGCATGGGATTTCATCCAAGTGCCCATCCACAGCAGAGAAGCCCTTTAAGTAAAATGCAATCAGTATGTGTGGTATGTATAGTCATCATATTAAATATAATTAGAATATGTGGTCATCATACCAAATATAATCAGTATGTGTAGTCATCATACCAAATGTAATCAGTGTATATGGTCATCACACCAAATGTAATCATATGTTTAGTTGTTATACTAAATGTTTTCAGTATATGTAGTCATCATACCAAATGTAATCAGTATAATTGGGCATGATACTAAATGTAATCAGTACGTGTAGTCATCATACCAAATGTATTCAGTATAAGTGGTCATCATACCAAATGTAATCATTTGTGTAGTCATCATACCAAAGGATATCTCAGAAGCTTCTCTGCAGTTGGTTTGCTGTCCACCCATTTGTGTGTTAGGTAGAATCGTGAGTTTCTTTCATTGCAGAAGTTCACTTGTGAGCTTGACATGCTTTTATTTCATATTCTTGTTCTTGGTTTTTATTTTATCTTACTTTAATTTGCTAACAGGAGTTTTCCACATATTTAAATGCTAGACAAGAACTTATAACAATGATATTCCTGCATGTGGGAAGCAGAACTAACTGCTTATGTGGCACCTGGAGTTGTACCCAAGTATCTACCACTGCAGATGGCTCTCTTTCAGATAATTTGAAATAGTGTATTCACGTCTATTATTCTTGGCTACTCTAATAGACTCTGGCAGATGGAGGCTTGTGTGAAGGAATTCCACATAAGTTAATGCAGGATATAAGGAAGAATGGCTGGAATGTTTTCCAGAAGACTGAATTCATTGGTGGCCAGAGAGGAGGTAGTACTGGAAACAAGAAGGTCTTTAAGGAATAGCAGTGATTTTTGAGGAGTATGTGGAGTATGAATTAAGGTCTGTATAGAAGGTGATAAATCCAACCTTTTGCAGAAATGAAGAAATTGCCAAATATTGTTTTTTCTTCATCAAGCTTCTCTCTTGAGGCAAATTTCTTGGCATTCATGTCTTGAACCCATAGTATCCTCTTTATAATCTGCATCCTGATCATTATATTGCATGTTAATGCCATTGGATTATGTCACTGTTACAGAAGTAAAGCTCTTTCTATAAGAGCAGTCATCAGGTGATACTGCATATTAACTGGCAGAGACATTATTTCATGTTGGGTTAAAGGAGCATCATAAAACCAATTATGTGATTTATCCTTATATAAAGGATTTTGTAAGCAATGACAGATTTGCTAGACTCTCAAGGGGGATGATCATTGTCCTATGATCTTGTAATCAAGAATTAGAGACTGACATGTGCCCTAATCAGAGGAGGGTTCTTGTGCCTGGAGAAGTATTATCAGGAAAGAAGCTGTCCCCTGTTACCTAGAGTGGGAAGCTTTAGAGAAACTATACAGTTGTGGGCTTGAAGTGAGATTCTTTGGGTAGGATTATGTATATACAGAGTTTGTGACAATTTTAGCTAAGCTGGATCTGGAGATTGCTCTGTGTGTTTTTGAACAGACTGTAAAAACGGTTTATGGGTATATTTTTCTGTTGGTAGGAATTTGTATATATATTTTTGAAAATTTTCTGTGCAACCTTATATACAAAAACCTGAGCTGAATAAAATATATTTTCAAATACTGCTGAATCCCACTATATATTGTGACATGTTGTCAGTAAAAATGCAGGGTGTGCTTTTAACTGTATTCTGGGTCATGCAGTCATTTATATTAGATAAAATAGAGATTGCAATTAGTTCTTTATACAATGTTGAAGCTGGAAGCAGAGAAACAGGAAGATGTAATGGGGTACAGCAGCTTGACTAAAGATTACTGGTTCCTGGAGATAGCTATGTCAGGGCCTTTTTTTTGGATGTAGTCTGAAGTAAGATGAGGTGAAAATTTAATGTATAGCTGCAAGTAAGACCTAGCTGAGGCCTACAGCATGTTGAAGCTGGAAGCAGAAAAACAGGAAGATGTAATGGGGTACAGCAGCTTGACTAAAAATTACTGGTTGCTGGAGATAGCTATGTCAGGGCCTTTTTTTGGATATAGTCTGAAGTAAGATGAGGTGAAAATTTAATGTAGAGCTGCAGGTAAGACCTAGCTGAGGCCTACAGCCTGTTGCTGAAAAGGCTGTGTAGTATTGAGCTGTGTGCCATGGAGCTGGTAGAATAACTTCTAAGGTTTGCAATGTTGTACCAAAAATACTTTGTAAGTTTTGTAAACAATGTGAGCATATGAAATAACAGTGAAAATGCAAGAGGGCTATATTTTCATTTCTGCTTTTCAACAAAAGTTTTTTTTTTATCTTAGTGCCTCCAGTATGTTTAAAGATATGATGCTGGTGGTGCTGCTTGGGTAGTTTCACCAGGGACTTGCCAATAACAGTTCCTTGCTGTTCTTCTGCTGCCAGGAGATTACTGTGTGTGTGAGCTAGCTTTCCTTTGGAAATTATGAGACTTTGTGAAACCAGACGACATTTACTATTACTTGCTATGTGGCTACAGATTTGTCAAGAATCCAGTCTTCTTGCTGTGCTTTTTATGCAAGGTGAATTACTAAAGGCCTTGATAGGCTCCAAGGTGGGAAGTAATCATAAGCTGGTACATCTACAACACCAACTAGTGGAACTAGTTAGGCGATTGTTATCCTTGGAACTGTACCTGCCCTTCAAAAGCTAAAGTATGATAACTTTCAGTGCTGTTTAGTAATGCTTAAAAGGTATGACACTGACGAGAACTGGGACAGGTTAAAATGGCCAAAAATTCTTTCTTTTTGAAACGCGTTGAAAACATACATGGACATGGAGGAGACTGATTATGCCAACTGAAAAACAACAAAAAAAAAAACAACTACTAGCAAGAGCAGGGGTAATTTTTGAGGTGCAAGTTGTAAAATTCTACCACTAGATATGTAAAACTAACAAGTAACTGCTCAGATCTCTAATTAAAAATATGTTATATAGCTGTGGATAGGGCCTGATAATAGCAGTAAAATAGAAATGTTAGAAATGACCTCATTATATGAATATTTAAAACTGAATAATCTGCTTCTAAGTATAAATATTTAGCAAGAAATGTATACACTCTTGTGAAATAAAACACAGCCCAGTCTTCTGTGAAACAAACCCTTACCAACACCTTTCTCCCTTTTACATACCACTGGTAAATTCAACTTCCAATTTGTAAACTCTATAGCTACTCTTACTAGTAGTTCCTTACCATCTCACTCTAGTGCAATACACAGTCCAAACTCCCATAGCCCCACTTTCTCCCTACAACCCATTTCTACTTGCTATATAAAACATTTATTAAACAAACTCAAGCCTTGCTCTACCTCTGTTGACAGCTTACCTTCAGATTAAATAAAGATAGCCTCTTCAGCAATTGTATATCCAATCTATCATTCCATTCAAGAATCATATGTTACTTGCTTCTTTATGGAAAAATCATATATCATACCACTACATAAAGGAGGTAACTCTACAAAAATAGCAGACATTAGTCCAATTTCCTTACTATTCTCTCTCTAAAATTCTGGAAAAAAATATCCAAAACTGATATGGTACTTACTTTATAAAATCTATTTACCCCAACCCAACATGGCATAATGGCAGATATGTTTATGCACTGCATGGCATCACTTGGCACCTCTTGGTTTTACTTGGCTGGTTTGCACAGTGCTAAGCACGGCTTGGCTAAGTTGAGCTGGTTTACGTGGTGCTAAGCAACCTGCTGCATTTTTAAATATTGGCCAGTGGCGTGTAAAGGTGGGTAAACAGGCTATATTAAGCTCACCAAGTGAGAATCTGTTGGAGTTTGAACTGTATAGTAACTATGGCTGGTGTTGGAGAGGGTGTGTGCTTCCAAGCACAGTGGTGGCGCATTCAGAACTCCAGGTTTATGATTGGACTTCTGGTTAAAAACCATGATGACCGGCTGCTGCAGGGAGGGCTCAGAGTGCAAGGCGGAGGCTGGGACTGGCTGGCACATGAGCTCACCAGTGAGACAGGTATCCCCTGCACAGGTGAGCAGGTCTATCACCACTATGATGACCTGAAGCATGGGAAGGGAGATCTGTTGGCCACCTGGGTCCAAGATACTTAGGCAGGGAATGCTCACAAGTTTGTAAGTACTGTTACCATTGTTTCACCAGTACCTAATCTGAATATCTGATATACAGGTATGCATAATGGTGTGATTCTCTCCCTATAGCTGCAGAGGAGGGAGCTCACAATGTTGAGATGCATGCCAGGCAGTTGGCCAGGCTGCACTGTGAGTTTGGTGAGTACAGATGTATTTTGCAATCTATAGTCAAATAAGCAAGAAAGAGTAAAGCATTAACTGCTAATAGGCATATACAGTAAAGATTGTATTGCAATGAATGTGGACATAGACCTGCACTGCTATAAATAGCTACTGCCAACTGTAGTGCAATAAGCAGGGAAGACTAAAGCAATAACCCTGATAAAGTAAATGAAATAGAGTTTCTACTGCAATAATTGTGGAATTACAGCTGTATTGCAACATCTGTATTACAGCTGTTGTGCAATAAAAACTCAAAACTATACCAATAACTGCATGAACGTACCTCTAATAAAGCTGCATTGTGCAATATGTGTGGAATTAAGGCTGTCTGGCATGAAATTGAGTATCACAACTGTTCTGCAGTGAAAACATGAAACAATACCAGTACCTGCCTCAAGGTATATCTAATAAAGAGTGGTGTGCAATAAGTGCAGATTCAAAGCTGTATTACAAGTAATGAATTATGACACCTGTTCTGCAATAACACATGAAGCAATAGGAATAACTCCCAAGGTGTATTGTGTATATCAGGATTATCTTGGTTTAACAATTGCATTTCAGCTATATGTATTTAGACTCTGAGGTATGGTGCTGCAGACAAGTATAACAGTAATAGCTGTAGACTGCAAAAATAACTGTCTGCAACTGTACATGGATAAGGTGGTCAACCTAATAATCTGATATGGTTTGTAGACTTCACAGATATTTCTACCCACTAACAATATAATGTGTACACCTGTATTCTGTGTAGTAATGTATAGGTTACCTAGAATCTCTGTTATGCATGAATTTCATGCATGTGTATTCTACTGTCACTACAATCTAGTATAACACTGCAGTACTATTACCAGGTCATATATTGGTTCCAGGTGAGCTCTAGGCAAATATCAGTCAGTAAGTAAGCAGCAGTGACTCAGTAGCTTAGTATGTTAAATGTTCTGTATGAAGTAAATTTTGCCACACACACCAGGGTTTGAATTCAGTGCTCTGTAGCACTATATACAGTTTCAGTCATGTAATGATTACAGATGTTCTCTCCACAGGAACAACATGTAAATGGGTCAATTAACCTATAGTGTGAGTAAATAATTGTGTGCTTAGATGTCACAGACTGTTAAAATCATTACCAGATATGTGAATATATAACATAAAATGAAGGAAATAAATATACTAATAAAATAAAATAAATAAAATGTGTAATCATTGCTATGGCTGTATGCCTTGAGTGTCTGTTAAAGGTTGCTGCAGACAATTAATACAGTCAATGCAGATGTCATCTACAGTCACCATTATTGCATGCTATCTCTATGCCTGTCAAGCAAGGCATGATAGTTGTATAGTTTCTGTACTGTACACATACATGTCTCTCAAGTGTCACGCTGTCATGTAATGTAATTTGTAGTGCATAATTCCTCTGTCACATATGTACCATAGACATGATTACTTAACCAGGAATATATCACTACATCAGCCCACTGTACACCTTGGTAGTTATATAAGTCCACCTGATGTGCAAGTGTCCTGTGTAGTTTACTACATGCAGTTGTTACGGTTTGGCTTGTTGAATTATCTATGCTGTTGGTCTTATGCCGTAACTGTCACTGGCACGCTCTTAATATACTGACTGATATGTTATTTATTGTTGTGTTCCATATAATATGCATTGAAATGTAATTGGGTTATTTACAATGTTCTGGCAAGCTGTTTTTACTAACAAAATGTTTTGTTCATAACTAACGTGTACACCATTACTATACCTCTATCACCACAGCAAGACAGGGTAGGCTGGTTCCTGCTGATCTTCCTACCCTACCTCAGCCGGCCATGGCATCGAGTTCTGGTATGTCTGAGACCCAGGCCAGTGGTGTTCCCTCCAATGGCCGTGCTTCACTTTCGGGTGGAACCGCCTCAAGTCAAGGGGCCCATCCCCCCAGTAGCAGTGGCAGAAGTCACTCAAGATCAACTACAGGCTACGGTGTGCAGGATTGTTTATAAGAGCTATCAATGTCACCCACACCAGATTGAGGGCGGACTCGACAACCTGATGGGGCCAAATGGCCCTGGTGCCCAGCCTCCAGCACAGCCAGCTCCATGGCAGTGAAGGAGCAATGTCGACTGCCCATGGGTGGGGATGTCAGTCACACTGCTGCCATCTGTCATACCCCCCCATGTGTCTCACACTGCCCCTGTCCACTGTCTTGTCTGTCTGCAATTGCATCCTCTCCTATCCACCTTATCTCCCCACACATACCTACATCCCTTCCCCAACATTCCACTCTCTCCTTATGAAAAAAAAAATGGCACCTGTCCCACAACGCCCTATATATAGCTCTCTGTTTTGCACACGTGTCCACTGGACACAACTAATCTGGTCCACTTGGCTTGATAACATATTTATGTTGTCCTCATCCATCTCTATGGGGTGTGAGTGTCCAAATTCATCCAGAAAATCTGTCAAAATGCACAGCTGTTGCTGTACAAGTAATGGATAACTATCGTTCTTTCCTACACCCTTCCTGCACATTCCTACCTGCTTTTCATTATGTTTTCCCCTGCTTGCCCCCATTTCATCACTGTCCTATCACACTCTTTATCTTTTCTTTATTTTTTTAGTGTGGGTTTGCGTGGAGCAGTGTGGCACATCGTGCTGCTTCTCTTAGCTCAGCTTAAATGAGCTTTAAAGCGCTTTAATACTTATATGTGTCTCTTCCATTGTTACTCACATATACAAAAGAAACAGCTCTCCAAGGTCTGAAACCCAGGCCCCTCTCCACTATAGCACTGTGCATTAGCCCACCATGCTACACAGGTTCTAGTTTTAACAGCTGTTTGTAGCAATTTATGCTGATTGCCACTGACAGACTGCAGTTATACCTAATGGGAATAATGGAAGTGTACCTGGGAGAGTGATGAAAAATACACCAGTAGATAGCCAAATAAATAATAATGGCAGTATGTAAGGCCTGGGATAGCAGGTAAATGTTCCCTTTACCAGAAACATCTTTAAACACACCTGCTAAGCCATCAATGGCAAAGTACATATGTTTACCCGTGACCCTGCTGCAGAAAATCTGCCTTTGAAAGCCATGAACATACTAATGGATGCAGCCAAGGTGTGTCACAGACTGAATGCCTACACATATATCTTGAAAATACACCTGCTACAGCACTGGCTCAGCAGCTCAGTCCATTAAATGCTTTGCATGTAGTGCATTTTGCCACACACAGCCCTGGGTTAGAATCCACCATGCTGCACTTCATTTACATTGTTGTGAAGACAGCAAGTAATGACTGAGTCATGCAATGTTAATCCCCACAAGTTACTGCTATTGAAATAACTGCTACCCATTCTCACAATTCAAAGGCCTGCAGTTGGGGACACACTGCACATTCCTGTAGCCTGACTATATGTCGCCTACTACTGTGTTATTGGCACTGTTGCATAACAGCTGCACCTTAAGCACATGCCTCGATTGGACTGTAAAGGGTACCCTTACACTGGTTCTGTTGTAACAACAGGGTTGTCACTGCTTCTACAGTTACATGTGCAGCTTGCTGTCCTCCAAAGTGTTCACACTCCCCCTATGTGTCCTAGGCTGCAGCAGCAGCATACACAGCTGTATGCTACGGTAGCTGATATAGACCTACCATACCTCCCAACCCCCTAGGACAAGGAACCTGGACACAACCACACATAAACAGGGGGCAAAGGCCCAGAGAAAGGGACATGTTTAATAGTGTGCCTCTACAAAGATAGGCTGATAGACTAGCAGCTACTGCATTAGCATGCATATTCTGATGGGTATGACATGTGACACTCACAAGTCTCACTCCCCTTATTGACCTCAACCCACAATGTTTTTCACTGAAATGCCAGATGACCACAATGTCATGGGACACTGACCAAACATATGAGGCAAACTGTGGACATACTTCATACATCTCTACAGTGGAGAGTATTTGTACCTACCCTCTGCAATGCTTTAGTCTCCACACCTTAGTAATGTCCATCTCAAAAACTAAGAAAGGTGCTGAGGTCTACAGGAAGGCCTTATATATTTTACTGTGGTGCCATGTCATTGGCTAATGATAGTGCAATTCAGCTGTTTTGAATGCAGTTAGCAATTCTGAGCCACAGACTGATGCAGAGGCAATTACCTGTTAATGAGCATTACCTACAAAAGGCAAGCAACTGCTTATGGGGAACAGGTCTGTATATGGTGTTAGTCACACAGACAGCGTATGTGCAAAGCATTTGCAGAGAAATGCTTCAAAAAAAGGAATACTTCACTCTACCAGGTATGTAATAGAATTCCCCATATAACGGGATGCAGATGGGAGGATGGGTGTATGGGAAATAGAGAGTACAACAGTAAGCTTGTATTAGATCCATGGTATTGACATGTCAGTGATACTCTACTGTCCAACACATACAGGCATGCCTCTCAACTGTCCCTGCATTGAATTACATCTCCACTCTGTCCCTGTCAATCCCTCCTACAATGGCCTGCTGTTGTAATACAGATAATGGATTACATGTATGATATAGTGGCATTATGTAATGGTGTACACTCCTTTAACATAAAATGATGTACTGTGATTCATCTTCTCTGTCTGTCAGTGTCACACATATAATAGTTCTAACATTGTAAAAGTGTCCATGAATGTCCCTATGTCCCTAATGCACTCTGGCTAAGTCCCTGTTTGGTTGACATTTGTCCCTGATTGGTTGAGACCTATGGCTAACATACCTCTCAACCTTCTACAGTAAGACATCAGGACAAAGCAATAATTAATGGGGGGGCAAAGGACCAAACTCAACGACAGAGTATACATATTGGCCATACAAAGTAGGAATGGGAATAGACTAGCAGATATTACTGTAGAATAAGTGTTGCCTGAGGGGTCTGACATGTGACAGTCAGACTCAGATTTAATTTTCTGACAGCAACCATCAAGGATTGCCCAACCATTTGTCAGACATCCCCACATTTGTGCAAAAAAGACCACATCTGTGAGGCAAACATGTTGACATTCTGCACACATCTGTACAGTTGAGAGGTATGATGTCTACAGTGAACATATACTACAGCAGGTTTGCATTGTTTGCTGTCATTGTGGCACACTGGTGTTGCTGGATTGCCCCATATAGTTCTTGTAATAGCACACTATTTGTGTAACAGTGGCCGTATGATATATAAGTGGGAATTTGCCCATAGGGGACACACCACAGTAGACTGCAGTGATGGGTGTAGAGACATATAGCAGAGTTTGTCACAGCACACAGGGACATGACCCAGTATTGCTCTATCCTGTTGATAACCACACGTAGTGTGTTGCCAGACTGTGGGATATGATGTGTGAGGGAGCAGTGGATAGTGCAGGTCATTATGGGTGTGTAGGGTCTGTACATAGTGAACATCCAAGTATCTGGTCTTGTAATGTGTTCCCCTCTTGCAGTCTTGCAGAAACAATGTACAGATGGAGATATCTACCTTTTTCATCTGCAGAAAATGATTTGATATTGGATGCCCTCAGACACCACCATCACATACTGCTTTCCAGGGGTCACCACAATTGTGAATAGTGGGGAGCATTGTGGGGCAACCTTGTGAGGGCTGTGAATCAGATTGGCCATCAGGACAGGACCTACAAGCAGGTCTGATGCCGGGTCATGGATATGGTAATTTCTGCATGTCAAAGGGCAGCTGCTGTTGCCAGGGATCATGCTGCCACCGGTGGAGGGCTTGCAACAGAACAACCACTCTCAACCACACAGGAATTCCTGGTGAACCTAGGCTCAACCAACAGCTCCCAGGCATCCTTTATACCAAATGTCCTGGAGGTCGGTGCCCCAGCATCCACATCAGAGGAGCATCCAGGTAAGCTTACTGTGTTCACCAGTATATTACTGTATCATTCACTGTGGCAGGCTCTACATACCAGTCCATGGGTATCAAGTCTATCTGCAATGGGGGGGGGGTTGGTTTTTGCACACAGTTGTGTACACATATTGAGAATGTCAGAAATATAGCCAGCCTCACATTAGCTATTGTGCATGTGGATATAGGCACATATTACCGGGTTTATATTACAACACCTAACATTTAAAATGTTGAGTGTTCAAATATCAACCTGTTTTCAGCGAACGCTGAAAATATAGAAGAAACAGAAAACTGAATTTTTTCCTAGGGAAAGAATTCAGTTGTCCGTTTCTGTTTCTTCTGTATTTTCAGCGCTGTGGTGGAAAGTTATCGGTCAGGTTCAGGTAAGTGTGCGATTGAGTGCGGGTTAGGTTAGTTAGGGTTAGAGTGTGGGTTTGGTATGTGAGCGATTGTGTGGACATGAGGGTTAGGGCGAGTTAGGTGAGTTAGGGTTAGGGCATGGGTTAGGTATGTGTACGATTGTGTGGACATCAGGGTTAGGGCAGGTTAGGTGAGTTAGGGTTAGGGCGTGGGTCAGGTAAGTGTGTGATTGTGTGGACGTGAGGGTTAGGACAGGGTATGTGAGTTAGGGTTAGGGCGCGGGTGAGGTGAGTGTGCAATAGTGACGGACCTTAGGGTTAGGGTTTGGGTTAAGGTAAGTGGATAGTTAGTGGTGTGTGTATAATTTAGTGTAGGGTTAGGGGTAAGAGTTTAGGCGTATGTGTGTAGATTGCTGTTTGTTTGGTGTGCTTGTGTTGTGTGTATGTGTTTTGGAACAGAAAATATTTTCCCTAGGAAAAAAATTTGCTGTTCTGAATGTTCGATGTTTAGTACTTTCAATTGGTAGGTTTCGATATTAGAACACTCGACATTTTGAATGTTCGTTGTTCTAATACAGACCCCATATTACCTTGTAACACTGCAGCATTTGGTGTTGCTGACAGTACATCTCCCTCACCTTTTCATAGGTCTAGCAGGTGCGGCTGGAGTCTGTGGTCCTGTGCCTAGTAAGTGTAATACTGTTGTGTTACAGATGATATATACCCTATGAAAGTTTAGGGCTGCCACTTATCCATATGCACAGCTGTTATACTTACCAAGAGTAGAACAGTTGTATGTTTCATTTTGGTGCTGTTAAGTACAGTGCATAGATTGGGAATCACAAGTGTGTATTTGTACAAACATTAGCACATGTGCACTTATAGTTAGCAGCTACGCAGCCTGCTATACATGAGGTAGCACTCCAAGATGCCTATTCAAAAACAATAGGGAGATGGTACATACCTGAGGAAGTGATACTACAACTGGCATATCATTCTCAAGATAGGTATAATGGGTTTTATGTGTAGTTCTATCATGCACACTGCCATATTGCATACCTCACTTTCCTGTACTTTTGTACAGGAACCGTAAATTGGATTTAGGTGATGTGCATTTTATAAGGCCCTGAAATGTCTGTGTATGTTGTTGTGTGGTTGTGTGTTGTGCATGGGATCAGATATGAAAAGATGTGGGACGTGTATTGCAGTTGTGGATCCTCATCTGTATGAGTCTGTATGGATTATCATACATACTAGTGTAGGTAGTAATGTACTGATTTTGTCTTGTTTCCCACAGGTGAATGGGGGGGGGGGGTTTGGGGTCTGTCCACCTCACAACCTGATGTCAGTGTCACATTGATGATGGTGGTTATAGTGAGGCACAGGTGGGGTTTTTGGGGGTTGAATCTGTCCCAGAGGTTGACATCCCTCTTCTGCCCCCATTGTCCCCACACACAGTCAGTATGCCTACACATACCCAGTCCCCAGAGGCCACAGATATTGGACAGTCAGAGTGTGGTGACATAGAACAGGACAGTGTGGGAACTATGGCATCAGTGAGTGTAGACATTGGCCATAGGCAGAGATCTGTTGAGGTCCCACATAGGCAGATTGACAGGGGTGCTTGTAGGAGGACTGCTTTCCATCTGCATCCTGTCACAGGTGTCACATCATGGGTCACTCACCGCATGTTTCAGGCAGTCATGGAGGTACAGGCATGTTCTGAACACAACACCAGATGGATGTTAGGGTTATGGATGCAGCAGTCTGACATCTGTGACTGCCTCCATTGCATTGGTGATGCCCTGGATCGTTTCACTGATGTAGTGGACAGACATTGGGCTGAGACAGTGTCCATCTTTGACCACACTTTGTGCTGGAACATCTGGTTGGAGTTGGGCATCAGACACATGGCTGTAGGTTAGCAACACCATCTGCTGAGAGTCCATGTGGCCATACACAGTCATGGTCCCATAGCGGCAGTACCTCTAGCACTACAGAGAGAAGTGTGCTGTCCACACCATGACATGGCAGGGCATGGGCATATGGTCCTGGGTGGTCCTTTTGGGGGCACAGAGCCAGCTGACAGCAGTTGCTAGCAGCTACTATCACCGTATCAGATCTTGGACATGATGCCAGTGCTACCTCTGGCAGAGCCAGTTCCTGTGTTCATGGCTGGAGATGGTGAACTGTCCACTCATAGGTTCATAGTTAGGTACTAATCTACCTGTCTGAGGGCATTTATAAGCCTAGCCAGAGTGTATCGGCTTTCACCACCCCATTGATTAATTAACTGATCCTCTGTCAAGCAGAGCCAATGAAGTGATCCTAGGGGTGTATTTTTTGTTACCCATCCACTCGTCAAGGTTTCTCTTGAAGAGTGTTAGTGAGGGGCTCTGCCTAATGTAGTTTGGAATTTTGTTCCAAAGCATGGGGAGTCTCTGTGACAGGAATCTATCCCTCCAGCATGTTCTATCTATTGTTTTGGCGAGGTTTAGCTCACTTGAGCGTGTGGCTCGCAGTGACTTGGATTTCTTTAGGTGGAGCATATCCATCAATTCTGAGTTGGACATGGCTTTGTAAGTCAGGCAGAGATCACATCTGAGTAAGCAATATGCCATGGAGTACAGCCGGAAGTTTTTTCAGTCGGGCTGCATAGGACATATATTTGAGGCAAATAATCCTCTTGGTGAGGTACTTTTGTGGTCTTTCCAGCTGTTGGAAGTGTCTTGTGAGTTACATCCCAAATGGGGCATTGTACTCTATGATGGGTCTAATGAGTGACAAGTAGAGGGGCACTATAACCTCTTTATTTCTAAATGCGAACCCTTTAGTAATTAGATGGGCCACATAGAACAATTTCCTAACTACTTTGGCAATATGATTGTCAAAGGAGAGATTACTATCTACCTGGGTCCTCAGATCTCTTATTACCTCTTCTGTATTAAGGGGGCTGCCACCTATGTGGTAATTCGTGGGTGTTTTGTTTTTCCCAAATGGGATGACTATGCATTTTTTGGCATTTAGCTTGAGGCCATGACTTTCACACCAGGTGTCCATCTCAGTAAGGCCCTTTTGGAGGATGTCCGTGTCAGCCAGAGAGTCAGTTATGCCTCTCAGTTTGCAGTCATCGGTGAACTTGGTAAGCCATAGTCCTCCTGTGTTTGCCTGTACTTCTGTAAAGTATATGCTGAACAGTAGGGGTCCCAGGACCAAGCCTTGCAGGGCACTACTTGTGACTGGTCCAGAGTCGGACCTGGAGCCCACTATTCTTACCGTGTGAGTTCTGTCTGTAAGCCAGTTGGCAACCCATCTCGTGACTTCGGGGTTTATGCTCAGGCATGTGAGTTTTTCTGTAATACTCAAGTGGGGAATGGTGTTGAAAGCCTTGGTGAGGTCAAGGTGGGCTGTGTGAACCACCTTTCCCTCATCTATGGCCTTGGTGACTGTCTCGAAGAAGTCAACCAGGTTTAGTAGGCTTGATCTGCTCTTAACAAAGCTGAACTGGGTTGGATCAAGTGTTTGGAGGGTCTCAATGTCTTTGTTAATGAGTTCCATGATGATGCACTCCATAGCCTTGCAGACCAGGCTAGTCAGGCTTATGGGGCAATAGTTACCAGGGTCAGTTGTGGCCCCTCCTTTGTGGAGAGGAATAACCATTGCTGTGCGCCATTCTATGGGCACGTAGCCTGTGGAGAGGCTAAGGATGAACAGCGTGTTTAGGTGGGGGGTACGTTTGTTCTGTAGTTCATGCAAGACGCAGCCTGGGACGCCATCTGGTCCCATTGGTGCTGTGTTTTTGGCTTTTGAAAGGGCTGTTTTCACCTGTTCATCTGTGATTTTTGGGACACTACACTTTTCCAGTATTGTTGTGGGCCCTTTTGGGGTGAGAGGGGAGTGAAGTTTGCACTGAATTTATCTGCCAGGATGTTGGCAATACCAGTAGGTTCAGTATATTTTGTGCTATTGTGCACTAGTTCAGTGCATATCTGCGTGTTGCCACTTAGATTCTTAACATAGCTAAAGAAGGCTTTGTGGTTATCTTTTGAATCCTTGACTATTTTTCTTTCAAAGTTAGCCTTGGATGATTTCATGAGGGACCTTAGTTTCTTACTGATACTGATCAGGGATGTCTTTCCTTCTTGAGATTTGCTTTTTTCTGAACTAGTTTCCTCCTTCTATTGTCTAGCCTGTTTATGACATGGGTCCACCAAACTGGTTTCCTTCTCTTAGAGGAGTGAGTCTTGGTTTTGCTAGGGATGGCACAATCCGTGCATCCTTGTAGGTAATCATAGAGTGCATTTGTAAAGGTTTCTGCATCTTGGGCAGCATTATGCTTTAGCATGGGGGCTGTGAAACTTACCACCTCTGTCTTAAGTAAGGTGAAGTTTGCTTTAGAAAAGTTTTTTACTGTGGTTTCTTTAGTTGGGGGTGGTGATAGGGTGTGGACATCCAGAGTGATTAGTTTATGGTCTGATCTAACCATTGACGGGTTGACCTCTGGTGTGGAACACCTGTCGCCCATGTTGGTGATGACTAAGTCCAATATGTTTTCACCTCTGGTAGGGGAGTTTACCAGCTGATCCAGGACATTTGAGTTGATGAATTCCAGGAAGCGCTGGGCCTGGAAGTTTGTACTCGAGTAGTTTTCCCAGTGAATGGTAGGGTAATTGACATCGCCCAATATCAGGGTGTTTGGTAGGACCTTCATGTTTTCCAGTGTCTCCAGAAAGGTAGAGTGGTGGTCCTGGGTCATGGAGAGTGATCTGTAGCAGGCCACAATTTGTATTGCAGATTTGCCCAGTGTTAGTTGCACATGGATGATCTCAGAGATATCATGCTGCACCACTTAGCTGAAGGTGTAGGTATCCTTGATGAATATGGATACACCCCCTCCTTTTGTGCCTCGGTCCATGTTCTGTGGCCGAAATGTGTGGTATGAGTTGTAGCCTGGTAGTGCTGGGGTGCTCTCTGGAGCCTTGAACCAGGTTTCAGTTACTGCACAGATGTCAGCGTTCTCCATACTGAGGAGTGTTTCAAGCGGGTGCACTCTACCATATACAGTCCACAGCTGTGCAATATACACCTGTGTAGGGCTAGCATTAGGCTTGACTGTGTACATGCACACACTCAAATGTCACTGTCACCTGCAGATCACCAACAGACACACACAGCATCCCTCCATGGCCCATCTAACCAGTATCCCTTCCTAACTCACACAAATGCTGTCAAGTGTTTGTCACAGACTAGGTTTCTGGCACCCCCACACCACACACCATGCATGTGATTATACCTGTGCCACATCCCTGCCATCTCGATGCAGGGAGATGCACATATGTGTCTGATGCACAGGGTGACTATATTACTTTAAATGTACTTGTGTAGTGCAGTCTTGTTATGCCATGGCAATTGTTGTGGACCACAATAGGTACTGTGTGCTGGCATGTGTCATGACTACACAGCAAACTTTATGTATCTTTGTTGCATGATGTTAGACTGCTGGTAGTGTTACAGAATGACAGGTGTGTCACGGACCTGTGTATGTTTCTGTTCCAGAGGTCTGAGTGGTTAAAGTATGGACACATGATGGCAATACAGCAGCACAGGATGGCATGGCAGCAGAAGAAAAATATGACATCAGCAAGGTACAACAGTATGCATGTATGGTTCTCTAGGTGCATATGTGTAGAACAGTGTGCCAGGGACAATGGCGGCAGTCAGTGTAGTTATGCATTCATACTTTCTGAGAAAGGTCTGCTGCCCTTAACACATGTCAAAAGGGTTTTCTGAACATAAAAATCTAGATGGTGGTGGTGGACATCAGGCATGCTTATGGTGGCAGACATCAGTTATGCCTATGTAGATGAGGGCACTTAAGGGCCAGCAGTTAGTCACATGGCTGTAAAATGCATAACCCTTGCATGGTGATAGCCCATATGGGCATGTATGTAGTGCTTCAAGGGGATATATGTATACACACACACACACACACACACACAGAGTTGGTTGATGTGAGATTAGAACCCGCTACCTATCTACTATTACACACTTTAGCGCGCTGTACTTATTGAATGCACAGTGGAATTTTTCTGATATTAGACTGTCAGCCAGTGCTTTTAATGTGGATGACATCAGAAGGCCTTGTAGAGGAGGGCATTTAGAGGCCATTGGTTAGTCTTAGACCCATAAACTGCATAACCATTGTACAGAGACAACCTTTATGGGCATGTCTGTTGTGCTGCAAGGGGATATATGTATACATACACATGGACACTGGACACACACCACATACACATGGACACACACACACAGAGTTGGCTGATGTGAAATTAGAACCCCTACTTATTTACTATTACACAATATAGCTCACAGTACTTACTGCATATGCCACAGAGTTTATCTGATATTAGACTGTCAGCCAGTGCTCTTAATGTAGATGACATACACAGGCCTTGTAGAGGAGGGCATTTAGAGGTCAATAGCTAGTTTTAGGCCCACAAAATACATAACCGTTGCATGGAGATAGCCCATATGGGCATGTCCATAGTGCTGCAAGGGGATATATGCATCCACACACACACACACACACACACACACACACACACACACACACACACACACACACACACACACACACACAGCATTGGTTGATGTAAGATTAGAAATCCTACCTATCTACTATTACACACTATAATTCACAGTACTTATCCCATGCACCGCAGAGTTTATCTGATATTAGATGGTTAGCCAGTGCTCTTAAGGTAGATGTCATCAGCAGGCTTTGTAAAGGAGGCCAATGTTGAGGAAAGCAGCTGGTCACAGGGTATAACATGAATAACCATTGCACAGATATAGGCCAGCTGGGCATGTCTGTACAAAGGCAAAGGATATATCTACAAAGATACATGAAAGATTATTTTCTGTTATTGTAGTTACTATGGTGCTGCTTACTGTGATGGATTTGAAGTCTTAAGACACTCAGTCTTGCTAGCTGTATTCTGCTGAAATCAAAGTCTGGTTATAGTTGCATTCATAGTCTGTTGCATACAGAAGCATGCAGAATATACACTGATGAGAGAATATACTTTGCAGCACCAACTCAGAGCAGTAACACATAACTTTTATAATAAACCATATGGACTAACATTGCAGCTTCAAGTACTGTTCCACTTTACTTCTCATATAGTACAGATGATGTGAGAGATATAACATTTACCTCGGGACAAATGTATCCCTACCAATACCCCTAACATAACTGGATTTAATACAGACTTTATATATATTTTTAGTTAAGCACTCCCTCTTGGTTTTGGAAAGATACTGCCTTGATGATGCAAATGTTGACACATCTGTTCTTGTGCAAATGCTGATAAGTGCAGAAAAGCATACTTTTAAGGAAACTCTTTGTGGATAAACTTTCTTAGAAAAGCATATTTTTCAAGGAAACGCCTTGTGGTTAAACTCATGTCCTGTTGTCCATTCTTTAAAGAAAGCAGATTATTTTTTTTCTGATATATCCTGTTTTTTTTTACATTCTTGCCAAGTCTGTAAGAAATCAGCTTTCTTGATGTGTGTGTAATACACTCATAAGCAAGTTCCTTATTTTTTTAAGCCAGTCATTTAGTATGGATGCTAGTCACATCTTACTAAACTCTGTTTCTGCATTTAAGCAAGCTTTATTTTATACCCTATCTATGTTGCATATTTGTAACAGAATTACTTTCAACCTAAAAACCTTGTTGAGCATAATCTTACAATTCCCTCTTTTTATTTTTTTAACGTACACAAAACACTTTATACTGATATGTATTTATGATCACATTATATAGAAAACACATTAAGAAACAAAACCTTTAGTCTTCTTTTGATACAAGTCAAAGTGCAATTTTACATAGTTAAAACAATTATATCAAGTATTACTACTAAAACTGAATATATTTAACAACTTTTTCTTTTGCAAACCATTTTGTGAAAATATTTTATCAGTTATGGGCTGAGTCTATTTTAGTCTTATAATTTATTCTTTTGCAATCACAGAATTTAATTTATGACTTAGAACTCTTTTATTGACTCTTTGCAACTGTTGAATTAACTCTTTACTTTTATTGATTATTTTATATCAAAAGATTAGAGATAGACTAAAATCTATAAGAGACAAGAACTTTGTGCCACTCCAAGCATTTATATACTGCTGAAAATATACAGTTTCAATGTCATTTTAACCATAACATTGTGGTCATGTCTCTGAACTGCCCATTAACATCTTGGTTGACAGTGAAGTGAACATAAAGTACTGAACTGGGCTTAGGTAATAAATATCTGAATGCAATTATTTCAATATATTTAATACTTGAGGATTTAAATAAAACATGATTTATACACTAAAGAATGATATTAACATATTAGTCCATTAGCTGTATGAGTACAATATTTTAATATAATTTTCCTTTAACTAGGGTAACCAATACTATTTTACTGATAAAACGATGGTCCAAAAACCAGTAATAAGACTCCAACTTAAAACCAGTGATAATATTACAACTTGACAAATTACTTTTGAACTTATTACAATGTATCCTGTACAGTATGTATTTACACAGACTGTTTGCTATTCATGCATTTCAATCTAGTAGCTATCCTGGACCCAATTTTTTTAAAACATGGTTTTTCACACATATTTGTTACTAGACATTAATTTCATTTGTACTGAATTATTTTGTATTTGTACATACAAAGACTGTAAAGTACACTTAGTCCAATCTTACAAATTTAGTAACATTAACATCAAGCAAAATCTTGGAAAATTCTTATGTTTCTTTAGAAGTATTAGAATTGCCACCAGGGGCAACTATGCTTTTTGCATACCAACATTGTCTTGCCAAAAACATATTAAAATAGTGACCATTCTTGTTTAATTTTTTACATATCTTTACTCTCTCTTGTATAGCTGTAATAAAGCAATTTTAAGCCATCTCTTGTATAGCTTTACAGTTTAACAGGTTATAAATACAATTTAATACTAAACAATACAATAATAACTAGAATGATAGCTATTAGCAACTTGTAAAATATCTTATCCTGTCAGGTTTAATCTGTTTACCAATATTTCTAATGCACTAATACCTGTTTTTCCCTTCCCCTGAAAGAGTATTGTCAAGAAGAAATGAGATATTATTTCTTCTTCTAGCTTTATTTTAGACCCTTTTGCAACACTGTTCACAGTCAGTGTAAAACTGAGAAAGTATCCCTCCCCCTGTAGTATTGCACTATTGTTTATTTGCTTTATAATGTATGTCACCCCAACACTTTGGTTATACATTTGCTTTATTAGGTTATTAAACTATAGACCATTGTCTGATTTGATCATTTTTTGGCTGTTTTCTTTTCTGTTGCCTTTGCTGTCTACTTGTAATAGTAGTTATTTGTACCTTCCTGTATAATTGATTTGAACTGTATGTATACTATAACCCATCTTCTGGCTATAATTGATGTAACTGAGTTTTTTTTAACTTTTAACCTTTACCTGCAAACAGGTTATCAGTGACATATATGCACAATTGTGATATTTTATTACATTTACCAAATAATGTTGCATGTGAACATTTTAACAATTATGTTTTAATAATAATACGTTTTTAGAAAAACTCAAGCCACTTGTTTGGCAATCAGTCTTGTTTTTGTATCTTATCTGCTCAACATTTCCTGTATCTATTCATACGGTCTAGGAAGGTTTGAGCGCACATTTCAGTTAACCCTTTTAGCATTTTTCCTTTAATCATCTGTTCGTAAAATGCAGTTATAAAACACTTAGTATTATATCTGTGATTTGAATAACTATGCATTTATACTACATAACTAAACATTATATTTTACAATTAGCTTACATATTTTTTAACTTTTGATTTCAGTATTTTTTTTATTTATTTAACTGCTCTGTCATTCATTTTACAAAGATTTCTTGACTAATACCATCTGTGATTTTATTTATTTTTTAAATTCAGAGTTTTAACTGGTGTGATGTTACTCTACAATTATAAAAAAATTTAAAAAATAAATAGATATTAGCTTAACTAACACATGTTTATATTTATATTATTTATATTTGCTGTTGTGTGCCTGTTATTCTTGTGGATTGTATAAAAAGAAAATACATGCATGTCAGTCTTGTGACTTTAAATCTTTATGCTTAACTATTTTTATTTATTTTTTATACACTAGAACTGTTTTGTTTACCCTTTGACTATGCTATGAGAATGGCAGTCATATGCTCTACTAGTATTGATAAATATCTTGCTTTAATTGAATGGAAGTTTTAAACATTTGAGAATGATTTGTATTTTACCATCCTACCATGTATGCTTAACCATTTTCAAAACACAAACATATTATAAAATATATCTCTTTTGTACAGATCAGCTGTAGTTTCCTGCTCTTTCCCAATGTATGTAGGAAGTCAGTCTCTGTCAGTTCAGCTAATTTATTTTCTTTATCCTGTAACTGCAGTTCAAGAGTTTCCTGTAACGTTGCATGGTCTTTATGGCATTCTTTAATAAGCTATTCTGCTGAATTTGAAACTCCTATGCACTTTTGGGAAAATGTTTGTATAACTTGTCTAAACTTCCTAAACTCATTGTGTCTGTCTCTTAGAAGTTCATTACATTCTTTTGTAACAAAGTATACTAGAGGTCCTGTCAGTAACTGATTTGATTCCTGTTGTAACTCTGAAATAAACCTTTTACATGTGGTGACAGGACATAACTGTTCAACATCTGAATATAATGGAAACACTTTACTCTTAGTTAATTCTTTATCATGAACAGATCTGTCTTCACTGTCTGTTGTTTTAGCAATATCATGTAATACTTTTTATGGCATAATATACAAAATGCAGTTTTTGTTGAATGACATAATAAACATTTGTCATACTCCACATGGTTTTCTTTGAGATACCAGTCAAATATTGTAATACATTTGCATAATGCCTTACTATCAACCTGCCCTAATAAGGTTTTACATTTACTAATGTGCTGCGTATACCAACATTGCATTTTACTAAAGCTTGGTTTACTCCTACACAAATTATGTCTAATAGCATCCATACTAAAAATGTGACACAGAAAAAAAGTCTTACCAGTTAGAAAGAAAACAGGTGATCAGGCTGTAGTTGGTGATGGCTGGAAATTTTTCAGAGTCACTTGAGAAGCTGGGGAAACACAACAAGCAGTGGACTGCTGTGAAAGTAGATGTCTACCTTTTCTTGGAAAATTTATGGCACTGCTACCTTCCTGGACTTCAGGCTCAATCTGGATTCAGACGTCTGAAAAAACTTTACTGCTGCAAGCTGCATAAACTGGAATACTTCTGTTTAGAAATTACACATATGTACAGATGTTAGTTACTGCAATTTGACTGAAGTGACCCTCTGCAGGGCTTACCCTTCCCTCTGTGTTTGAATGCAAGTAAGCTCGCCATTGAAAAAATTAATTTTCGTTATTGTAGTTACTATGGTGCTGCTTACTGTGATGGATTTGAAGTCTTCTTAAGACACACAGTCTTGCTGGCTGGATTCTGCTGAAAGCAAAGTCTGGTTATAATTGCATTCACAGTCTGTTGCATACAGAAACTTGCAGAATATACACTGATGAAAGAATATACTTTGCAGCATCAACACAGAGCAGTAACAAATAATGTTTATAATAAACCATACGGACTAACGTTGCAGCTTCAAGTACTGTTCCACTTTACTTCTCATATAGTACAGATGATGTGAGATATATAACATTTACCTTGGGGCAAATGTGTCCCTAGCAATACCCCTAACATAACTGGATTTAATACAGACTTTATATATATTTTTAGTTAAGCACCCCTCTTGGTTTTGGAAAGATACTGCCTTGATGATGCAAATGCTGGCACATATGTTCTTGTGCAAATGCTGATAAGTGCAGAAAAGCATATTTTTAAGGAAACTCTTTGTGGATAAACTTTCTTAGAAAAGCATATTTTTAAACTTTCTTAGAAAAGCATATTTTTCAAGGAAACACCTTGTAGATTAACACATGCCCTGTTGTCCATTCTTTAAAGAAAGCGGATTAGGTGTTTTATTATATATCCTGTTTTTTTTACATTCTTGCCAAATCTATAAGAAGTCAGCTTTCTTGATGTGTGTATAATACACTCATAAGCAAGTTTCTTATTTTTTTAAGCCACAGTTATTTAGTATGGATGCTAATCACATATTACTAAACTTTGTTTCTGCATTTAAGTAAGCTTTATTTTATACCTTATTTATGTTATATATTAGTAACAGAATTACTTTCAACCTAAAAACCTTGTTGAGCATAATCTTACAATACACACACACACACACACACACACACACACACACACACACACACACACACACACACACACACACACACACACACACACACACACACACACACACACACACAAGCACACGAGTTGGCTGATGTGGGATTAGAACCCTACCTATCTACTATTACACTCTATATCTCACAGTACTTATTACACACGCCACAGGTTACGACTGTTGTATATGTGAATGTAGGCACAGAACTTGTGGAGTACACAAAGTGGCCTTGTCTTACATAGCATGTGTGCCCTGCAGAGTGATCCGGCTTGATAATGTTATTGTATCTAGTGTCCTAGTTGTGGGATAGCTGCTAATACCCCTGCTATGTGTGTACAGTTACTAGTATGGCCATGTGTGGCTGGTTGCAGTTTTGTAAGCGGACATGTAGCCAGGGACAATATGGCCTGTCCAAGGCATGCATTGCAACCATTGCATATTATACCACCTGCTTGCCGGTGTCTGTCTACAGGGTGACATTTCACAGGGACAGGGTTCTGTGGGTGAGTGGATTATGTACTGTTGCGGCCTTATTCTGGTTCCATCAGACAATTGTTGTGATGTGTAGGTGTTGGTAACTCAGCATTCCAAGTGTATGTTGGGACATTCGTACATCTCCACACACACACACACACACACACACACACACGTATATATATATATATATATATATATATATATATATATATATATATATATATATATATATATATATATATATATATACATACATGTGTATAACAGGGATGTCACTTTAACTGTTGCTGTGTGTGTACTTTATGTAACTGCATTATATAGATATATGTGGAGAGTCTTATGTATTAGTGTACACATTTTATATATATATATATATATATATATATATATATATATATATATATATATATATATATATGTTTACTATTGTTTATTCAAACAGAAAAACATTTTCCATTCATATAAATGAATAGTAGTACCGAAAGTAAAAAAAAACTAACGTTGACAATGTCGAACCAGATGCTCGACGCCTTTGACTTGACATTTTTGTCGAAACCACCATGGGATAGCCTTATAGGAACTGATGTAAATCAAACTCCTATATGACAAATCATGTTTTTGCAGGGGGGGCAAGCCCCCCTGCACCCCCCACACCCCCTACTATATATTCTAACTCCAAGATCGCACTACAGTGGGGATGTGGATGAATTTCCACTCCCCACTGTACCGCAATCTCTGTGCAGATAGTCAACTTACACTTATGCAAATGTAGTAGTGCATTCGCATAAGTGGAGTCGACTGTCTGGTGCACAAATGTTTGTGAGTTCGACATTCTGATTTTTGGCACATTGCAGCCGACAGAATGTCGTTTGCACAAACAATAGTAAACCATATATATATATATATATATATATATATATATATATATATATATATATATGTATATGTCATATATATATATATATATATATATATATATATATATATATATATATATAGCTATATATATATATATATATATATATATATATATATATATATATATATATATGTGTGTGTGTGTGTGTGTGTGTGTGTGCCACATACTGATAGATGGGATAATGTGTGAGGGCGATAGGGAGTCAGATATGTATTCATAGCTGTCTGTATGCACAGACATATTTCCATATAGCAGTTCTTCGGGTGGTAGAAGCAAGAGACATGGAATGAAGTTAGCTAAGTGTAGGAACATGCCCAGTGTGGCTGTCAGTACTTACACGGTGACTCCAGGCCAGAGCTACCTGTACTCCAGTACAATATATTGTGTGCTGCAGACCATTGGCTGCTGCACCTGTTTCCACAGTCCAGCACTTCCCTGATATTGTCCAAAGCATTCTCCAACTGCTTGCTGAACATAATATGTGGCTCATATCTATCAAATGTACAGATTTGCACAGAATGTCCAGATATTTGCTTCATATCTTTGGCCCATGTTACATAAAACTTTGGTTTTCTGGCAAATTAGTGGCAAATCATTAAAGATTGACATTAAGAAATAATGATAGACATTTGAGATTAAGACTTCATACATTTCAGGAGCTTCATGGTAATGCAATACCTGCTATTCTATCAATTCTATGCATCTGTAAGTGCGATATTTAAAAGTTTCCTCTATTTTGGGGCCTTTGCTGCACTTTTATTCATGGTTAATGCCAGATTTGGTGCTCTAAAAGATTAAGAGGTATGATGTGACTGGGGTACATATTGTATCACCACATACAGGGTGACAGTCTGCATTCCTCTCCCTGTACATGTTTTTGCAGAATGTCCAGCATTTTGCCCCATATGTCTGCTCTGTTCCTCATACAGTTGTGTTCTTGTAATGTACTGTAAAATGCAGACAATGAAGTGTTGTAACTACTGACACATTTAAGTGATGGCCTTCACATCCTGCAGCTAATATGACCTGTTGCAACCTGCTGTTATACAAGCCACATTCTAGGTTACTCAGAGCATGTATAATGTCTATCTGTAGGTTTGGCCCTTTGTCCTACCATTCTCTCTGGCTTTGTCCAGCTATCTTGCAGTAACGGATTGAGGGTTTATGACATTCTGTGGTTATACCACCATACGAGTCCATCACATGCAAAAGATGTAGATGCTGCCAGATTCAAAACATCAACACCATCACCCATTCTAGTGTCCCTAGCCCAGTGAGCCACACCAGCCACCAGACAGAGAGGTTGCATTCCTCAAACTATCAACAACATACAGACATACACTGTCATCCCTGGGTTATGTGGGAAATACAACGTGTGGCCTGGTTTTATGTCACAGTCCTGGAATTGTCTGGTCTGCTGATATATCATTGCAGACTTACTGTTATAGCAGTTGTATGGGAACACAGATGTGTTGGGGGTGGGGAGTGCCCAGCCCATGGTCTGCTGGCATAGAAAGTCATGAAAATGTCCTGTGACCCCACTGTTTGGTATTTCCCTTGAATAATGTAGTGGAGTTTCCAGCCATGTAGCCTAGTGAATATTATGGGTCACATACTGTTGGACAGAGTACCTGTTATCCCAAGTGGCTGTTAGATCTCTGCAAGTAGCCTAGTAGCCCACTATATTTTCTTGCATACATGGGGCAGGTCCATACATATGCTGCCATAGTTTAGCATCCTGTCCAAGTGTTGTATAGGAAAATGACTTAACTTGCGATTGCAGTTATTGACAGATCTGTAGTTCAGGGATGACTCTGTCTGATGCACATAGTACATAACCAATACATGATTTGGTACATGTTGTGTGGGCTGGTTGCATAATTTTTAGCATATGTATGTGAGACGGAGTATGGTATCAGTCCCTAGGGCCCTAGGCTGTCAGTGCATGTGCTATGCATTGTCTCTTGGCCAAGGGCAGGCTGGGCATGCCTACGTCTGCCTACAGGTAGATCCGTAGGTCATTCCTCCTCTGAGTCCCCGTGTAGGTGTGGCTGTGTGGACCTAGGCACTGGTGGGGGGGGTATGTATTCCTTCCCTTTCCTGATTCTGCTGCAGCTGTTTCTGTAGGATCATATTGTGCAGCATGACACATACTGTGAACATTTGTGCACATGTGGCTGGAGAGTACTGCAGGGGTCCACCAGATATATCGAGGCACTGGAACCATGACTTCAACAGCCCAAACACATGCTCTATGATGTTCCTAGTTTTTGCATGTACCTCATTATGGCATTCTTCAGTAGATGTGTGTTCATTTCTGATGGTTGTCATCAGCCACTGTTCCAGTGCATAGCCAGCATCCCCCAGTAAATTGCCAGATGGGATGTCTCACCAGCAAACATCTGGTACAGCTGTGATGCGTGCCAGATATGGGAGGCATGATAACTGCCAGGGCTGCCAGCACACACACATTGATAATAATGCCCTGGGCATTGCACATGACATGGCAGTTGATGGAGCGATACCCCTTACGGTTGACGTAGACCCTACTCTCCTCACCAGGTGGTGCCTTGATGTGTACATGAGTGCTACATGGTAGAAGAGTTGCATACTCCTGGCCCTGTCCTCAGGGGTGTGGGGGAAATACATGTGCTCACTGGTATATGGTAGCATGGCATCCAAGAACTGTTGGACTACCCTGGATGCTGATGCCTGTGAGACCCCCATCATGTCCCCAGTTGGTGTTTGTAAAGTACCTGTAAATAGTATCCTAAGGGCTATTCATACCTTTGTTTCCACTGGGATGGGTTCCTCTCTGTTAGCTCTTGGTCTGTGTTGAGAGTGGCAGAGCTCAGTGAGTTCATGTAATAAGTCCCTGTCCACTCTGCAGCACTTTATAATCTCCAGTTCATGTAGCTCCTAGAAGGTTACCCTGGGCCTGAACACTCTTCTCCTTCTTATTCTGGGCCTATTGTCTGCAGCAGCATCAGTACTGACCTTAGCATCTAGCACATACACATGTAGTAGGCCTGCAGCAGACCTTAGCATTCTCTCAGTTAAAATTCCCAAGTCTGTACTCCACTGGTGCAGAGTATGGGGGAAAATCAGATTGCAGGATTTTTACATTCTTTATAGTGCTTTGCCTTAGGTACAGCCTGTGAGATTGGCTACTTACGATGCATTCCACCTGCCAAGTACATCATTAAGGGTTTTTTTTATGTCAGCTACCTCTTCTGTGCACACCAACACAGTTATGTGCCTACATGGATGGGATCTGCAGACACAGATACCCATTTGTGCTATTCAGTAAACCCAGTTCATTTGCTTAGAGATCCCTGCATAATACCTGGAAACTACATGGTTCCAAGGCCTGACTCATTTGCAACCACAGCAGTCTACAATTGCACATACTCCACACAGGGTCCTATAATGCATTACTGTCACATACTAATAAATCTGTTTTTCATCTCTTTTTTTTTGTTTTTCCATAAAAGCATGTTTGCGAACTGCAGTGCACTGGGGAAACATACCCTGAGTATAAAAAAAAAAATGAATTTAATTTAAATTATTTTCCATACGGTTTTGGACATGTGGTGGATAGTTTTTCACATATCTGTGTCTACTATACTATTTCTGCCACTGTAAGTGCACCTTTACAGCTCCTGGTTTCAGTTTTACATCCTGTACATGGAATTTTTCCATGTACATTATGGACACCAACACTGGGTCTGCAGGACTGCCTTTCTGGTTGCTGGATCACTCTACCACACTAATTTGCACCTGGTTCAACTGCTTATGAGGTGATTTGCATGCCACGGATACTTCCACATTCACACGCTCGTGCACGCCCCTCAGCACTGTATACTGGATCGCACATCTGCTTACCGTGTAAGCACCATGCCACTATGCCTACATGGAAAAAAGTCAGTGTAGGCTTTATTAAATTCCCCCCATTCTCTTGTTGCTGTCTTGAAATGGCATGTGATTAGTGTTAAACTCTCTTCCTGACTGTTTTTAGATTGTAGATTGTTTAATTTGCAGCCTGGACCACAGATGGGGACAATACCCCATTTTTAACCTTCTTGGTAATATTATTCAGTGTTTTTATTTTTGTAATTTGTTGGAAATCTGTAAATTATACTGAATCTTCTTTACATTTTATAGATTTTTAATATGATGATACCACCAGAACAGTAGTTTGCTGCAGAAGTATTAACATATTTAAGCTTTGTATTCCTTTCCAAATTTGTGATGCATGTTGAGAAAAGATTATCTCATCCACCAGTCTTCATATTTTGACTGCATTTATGGTACCACGTTTACCTAGCAGGTCTTTTAATTGTTAATATTAAGCTTGTTATGCCTATAATTGATATATATTTTTTCACTTACAATCTGAAACAATAGCATATATAAAAGTATTATTATTATTATTATTATTATTATTATTATTATCATTTGAAGATTGTATTGGCTATGGCATGGAAATAATTACAAGGAAATGGAAATCCAGTTCCAAGCATTTTTTTAAAAACTTCTTAAAATTATCTGCTATTTTGTTTGAAAAAGAAAAAGCAACAATGAAAATAAGATTTAAAAAATGTATCACAGATTTTGAATGTTGGGATAGTTTGCGGACTCTAATAGATAAAAATGATCAACACTGAAGCTGAGTTATTTCTGATTTTGCTGATTTTGCTATTCAGTGAAAATGCACTATTTCTTGTAAGTTTAATTCAATAAAAAATTAAACGTACATAATAACATTATGGTTAGACGTTTGTAAAGATTTGAATGTCTTTAAAACAAAACTCATATTGTTATTATTTGCAAACATTAAATCCAGTATGTTTTGTCTTGTAACACATGATGCCATTTATTTCATTCATTTCATTCTTGCTATACCATAAAATTCATCTCCATAAAAGAATTGTGGAGCCCATAGATTTTCAGTCCATATGCTGATATTTAAAATGTAAAAACAGGTTTACATATCAACATAGAATGACTCGGTCTAATGTTTTTCAGAGTAGTATGTGCTGGTGTCAGTTTAATTTTTGACTTCTATACATGCAATAAAATATAATATACCATGGTGTAAAATTCCTTTTACTAATAAACCTAGTATTTTATTTTCATTATTAAATGTATACAGTCTGACAGTTATTGAACTATGCATTAGAATAAGTATACTACCTTAAATGATTACCTCTTTCAGGTATTCAGATTTATTTGTTTCTTTTCCCTCCTTGCAGCTGATTATCAGCTGCCACCAACTTCTTTCATTGTTTGCTGGGTGTACTGGACCCGCCTTTGCCTTCTCATGGCTGAAACCAACTGATGTCAGGGATTGGTGAGGTTATCAAAGATGCTGAAGCATACTGCTGCCTGGTAGTCTGCTCTCATTCCATTGTCTCATAGCAGTCTTGCATACCCCACAATTGTTGCTTTTGGAAGTTCCATGCATGCTACTGCATGTGTAACTTTTCAGCTGTCTGGTATATTGCTTGCAGTATGCAGCTTGCCTGGCTGTTAAAGCTATTATTGCAGTAAACCTAGGCAGCCTGCCTCCCTCCTTTTGCTACTAGTTAGTCACAGGTCATCTATGCTACTGTAAGGGCTTTAGCCACCTGTGCTAAGGTGCCACTAGACATTCAAAGCCCAATCTACCTCCTGCCCCCTAGGGTGGTAAGCTGACAATGGACACTCATTCCTATCCTCCCCTTGTCACCCCTCCAGCTCCTGTACCACTAGTCAAATGTAGGCCACCTAGGTACAATATGGGCTTTATCCCTCTATGCCACAGGGCCACAATATATTCAGATTTTTCACCCTTTCAGGATGAGCCCTAATGAATCCCAGTCTTCACTGAGTACTGCAATCTGAGCATTGCTCATATACAGTATTGTTTTTAGCAACACATCTAACATTATAGAGGTATACTTTAATAGTGTCAGTCAAACCAATGTATATGAATTGCTGTGCTGTTTTTTTTTTTTTTTGCATAGTCCCTAAAAGGTTCTTAAAAGTAAAGAAAGTCTGTTACCTACAGAATATCCCATAATGACTTAAATGTAACCCACAAGGTGAAAAAGTGCCATTAGTAACTGATTCTTCCCCCCTGCTAATGACTTCTGTTAATTTCCTGTAGCATACTTTTCTTAGACCATTATTGCTGAACTCAGCTTTAAAAAAAAGTTAACTCAGAAAAAAAAAAATCTGTAATCTCCAGTATAACATTGTTTATTTTACAGTAATGTCTTATTTGTTCTAATGTGTTTTTATGTGGCTTAAAGGCACTGTCTTTAAATCATTAATTAACTTGCACATGCAGTAGCATACAACTGCCTTCTTTTAATTTCTAGTTTTGACAGTTGAGCACAAGTATTGCTAAGTTTTAAAAGAGATATTGCTGAAACAGTAACACTGGATTTGTCAGTTCCTGCTAGTTTTCTTATTAAACATATAATCAAGGAAACTGCAAGTAGTAGAACTTTACCATATTCTTTATCCCTTTAGTTTCAACATTATTAAGTTCAATTGAAAGATTGGCTAAATACAGACTTAGTATTTCTACCATGTGATGATTTCAAAGTTCTTTATTCAAGACTGGTGTATTCATGTTACCACTTAGTGTCATTCTTTTACAACTTTTTTCTTCTACAGCAAGCTGTTCTTTTTACAAGGTAGGTGCTATATGTTCTATCCCCCCTTCTTCCCTGAGTGAAGACTTTGAAATGATCCCATTGATTCAGAAACTAACTTTCATTGTCATTTGCTTCTATGATATTTTTATTTTTGATTAGTAATCTTAGGATATACATTTTTTTGTACACAATTAGTTACACTATGAACTATTGTATCGAATGCAGGAGATATTTAAATTGGTGTTTCATCACCCTGTTTTTTCCTAGGTGAACCGATTCATGATCTTTTTGAAAGTTTCTTAGAAGTATTGTTCTTAACTCTTCCTTTTTTAGTAGCTTTGTGCTTTGAAGTAATGTTGAAACTAGTTTGTGTTAATAACCAATTAGCACACATAGAACCAGTTTTACACCTTGTCTGATTAGCTTAGTGTGCAGGAGAATAATTCATTATGAATAACTGCAATGGGTCCTACTTTGCTATCAATAAACTTCACAGTGCAGTACAACATGGCACTGTTTTCATAGAATTTCATTATAAACCCACAGTTAATTGTGTGTTCCTTTGTCAGAACTCAAAACATCAAAACAGGTATATCACACATTGTAGTTGTAGCCATTGTAAAACATCAAAATTCAGTGTGTCACAGCTGTTGTATTTTGGGGGGAAGGTCATAGAAGAGGGAAAAGTAAGTTTTACATTCTTTTACAATTTTTTTCATTTTTTTCTTGGTAAATTTTATATAGTTTTATACTTTTTTTCTCCTTCCCCAAATTCATACTATGTGGGGTAAAGGAGACCTGCAAAAGTAATGAAGGAATTTTGTTTGATATTTTGATTGTTGCTATATGTTGGTGTGGGTTTAGATAATTTTGACTTGAATAATCACACAGTTATTCTAGTGGATTCCACTGAAGCATTCTGTCAAGTACATATGAAGAGAACCCAGTATCTGCATGGTGACATACATCTTGCCATGTTTATCAAGATGTGTCTGCAGGCTGTGCACAAAAGGCTTGTACAATTCACTAACACAAGTTTGTCTTGTATTTAAAAGAAGACACACAGGTATATGTAATAAAATGTAGTACTGCAGCAGAAATATGAGGCATGAATCCAGAATTATTGCATGCTGCAATTGGTGGAATAAATAGCAGCACTGGAAGTCATGGCATTTGTCTCAAAGGGTTAAGGCTGTGCACTGTTCTTGTGGTACAAGGCTTGATTCCCACAGTCTTCAAACTGTGTTACTGGTACATATGCATTAGATGCTGTCATTGATACTTGACTGGTAGACATACATTGCACTGTGTTAATATTAATATATACTGTATATGTAGGCAGGTCCTGTTCAGATAAACTTTTCAGAAAGTCGAACTTCATATAGTAGAGACCATATAACTTAAATTCTGGAAAGTCAAAGCTTTTCCATGGAGATTGCAGTACATTGGGAATCAGAGAATTTACCTTTTTCCCAACTGTAGTGCAATTTTGGAGTTTGTATATATAATATAGAGGTGGTGTTGGGGGCACAGCCCTGCACATGGGGTGCAAGGGGCTTGTACTTCCTGCAAAAACATATATTTTTGTTTTTTGTTACTCAACTTTTCAGAAATTTGATCATATGGTCTCAACCATATGCCTTTTGACTTTCTGAGAAGTCAGTGTCCTGACACAGATCCATGTAGTCATGTCATCATGTCTCTTATTGTGACATCCCTTCCGTGGGCCAACAGTCAAGCAGCCTCAATCCTCACCACTGAGGCCAATGCAGAATATTCACTGAAAGAAAAATAGATACAGTATTTCCAGATGCAGCTGTTTGCACCAAGCACAATTTCCCTTAAGAGCACTTGGGGAACACACTGCTGTTGGGGCTGGGTTTCCCTGCCTCTCATCAGGCCCCAAATAAGACTTCACACTGACCACAGCTGTAGAGTTGAGTCCTCAACTGAGTGTTCCAAGCCAACTCCTCCACCACTCTCTCTGTGAAACCAGTGCTCTGTGTCCCTGCTCCAAGTAGCTGACACACACATTGATTTTCACACATACACACACATACACACACACACACACACGCACACACACACACACACACACACACACACACACACACTCCCAGGTAAAGGCTGTCACAGATTTACCAGCTGTACTCCCTCTGCCCAGACTAAGGTAGATATTGCCATCAGAACACTCCAAAGCCAGCTAATCTAGGGCCCTTACAAGGGTACCCAATTATACTGAATAAAATTAATACTAATACAAATGCTAGGTTTTGACAAATGCAGCAAGGCTTTCAGGAGTGGCCACAGTGTCACCAAATAAATATAAGTACTCTTAATGGCTAAAATATTCTCTAAAAGACCAGTCATGGTGACAGATTTAAATATATTTAATATAAAAGAACATGAAAATACTAAATATCTATTTACCATAAACACCAGGGTTTTCAGTCACAGGAAATATTAAAAATAACATAGATGGAAAAGTTCACACAGATATAGAAAAACAACACTTAACTAATCTCACTATATTTTCTTGACTGATATAAAGAATTACCAGTCCCTATTTCACTAACTAGAGCAAGGCAAGATGATGTGGGTAAGTGGTCCTTCTTTGTCATGTTTCAAAAATAGACTGCCCTGAGACTACTGTTTCATCTAGTATTAAAGCATCATTTCAGCGCTGGCTTACAGAATGACATCACACACACATCTGGTCATCTGATGTCTGGTTCTCACACTACTCCTTTACTAGAAACTGAACCAGAATCTATCACATATGTGTCATAATACACACACATAGATCTTTGCTAAGATGTGTTATAGCATCTGGAAGCTAAAATAAATTTCAAAACCTTACATCTTTCCAGTGTAGCAATTAGCTCACCCCCTAAGGACAGGACAGGACAGTAGGATTTCTAGTCCTGTTTTTCACACACATTTTGTCTCTGGCTGCAATCAGAGCTGCAAGATACTATCTTTATGGCCTAAACCAGGTAATTTAATTTCAGACTATTTCGCAAAGATAGCTGGCGTGAGATTAACCTCTTCTCTTCCAGTATCTTGTATTACAATACATTCAGTTCAACAGTTGCAATACAGTCTGCCATATAGGTGTATTTCTTTTTCTGTCCAGCAGGACCCACTGTTGGTACATTTTTAACACAAGCAGCTTTTCAAATACATTTGCAAAAGAACCATCTGTACAAATCAGTATGATACACAAATGACATATAATTCTTTACAAAACTCCAGCTAACTGACTGACATATGTTATACATCCACTGCCTTACGTCTCCTTGTATAGCTGACAATACCTCATATCATCACATCTCTCTCCCCCCATTTGAAGACTCAAGCTAGTTTCTCAAGTGACCCTCAAGAAACATTGCCTGAGAGGAATAAGCCTGTCTGGGAATACAATAACCCATACCCTGTCTTGAGAGTCCATCTACATTGGCATTGACCCCACTATGGTACTGCATTGTCATGTCATATTTTTTATTTATTTTATTTTACATTTGTTAACCGGGCTAGTCTAACTGGATATATTTCCATTTTCAGTAGAGGCCTGGGGAGAAAAGCTCCAGTAGTAAAAATTTAATTAGAAATTTGAAATACAATACAAAAGATACAAATTATAGTTGATACATAGTAAATGAAAGTAGTTCAATAAAAAAATACAAGAAACAGAGAATAAAAAATGGAGATGAAAGAAAGTATTTACACTAATATAAAATTGACAAATGTGTGTGTTAAATTATTTAAACAATGTAAAAGCAACAAAGGGTATGATAAAAATTTGAAAATAAGAATGTTTTGTGATAATCAACAGGATAGATTCCACCAGTGTGTTCTATTGTGTTCACCAGTGCCTGTTCTGCATCAAAAGTATGCATTAGAGTTGGGAATACATAGTAGGAGGTGGAAATAATATTGTCAAAAACCATAAGGTTAGTCAGGGTTACTGCAGGGGCATAACCAGGTTGTTTTAAGGTGTCTTTTGAGGTTTTGTTTAAAGAGAGGCAAGGAAGAAAGTGAGGTTAGTTCGTTGGGGAGTGTAACCCTACGTGCCATCTTAATAATTTGGTGTTTTGCTGGCTGGCTTGATGTAGCCATGTTAAGGAATTGTGGTCTGTAACTACAGTGAATTTCCTTCCATAAGTTTCTGCAATGCCCATACTATGGCTAGACATTCTTTTTCTACAGCTGCATAACATTCCTTCCTGGGTTGAAGTCTATGGCTGAGATATACAACTGGGTGCTCTTCTCCCTCTGAGGAGACCTGGCTAAGTACAGCCTCCACCACAATGTTTGAAACATCCAACTGCACAGCAAAGTATTTGCTGTAATCTGGATTGGCTAACACAGAGGGTCCTCCCAAAGCCCCTTTAAGCTTTTGGAATGGCTGCTCCCATGCTGGGGTCCACACTAACTTATCTGGCCTATTTTTTCTCGTCGGTTCTGTGAGGAGAGCAGCTATTGTACTATAATTGGGAACAAACTTTCTATAGTACCACAAGAACACCCTCACCTGCTTTTTCGTAATGGGGCAGGCCACATCTGAATGGCTTCCACTTTGGCAGGCTCTGGCCTGATCTTACCATTCCACTCTCTATGTCCCAGGTAAAAGTCTTCTGCCATACCCACCTGACACTTACTGGGCTTAATGGTCAACCATTGCCCTTGCCCTGCCATTGCCCTTTGCAGTCTGCCCAGGACCTCCCTAACATGCTGAAGGTACTCTTGCCAGTAATGGCTGTAGATAGCAATATCATCCAGGTAAGCAAGGGCATAGTCTCATGCTACTGCTAGGATATGATCTACTAGCCACTGGAAGGTTTCTGGGGAATCATCCCAGAGGGCATCTTTGTGAACTAGTATAAACTGAAAGGATTCACAAAGGCTGACCTCTCTCAAGTGGTTGGAGTCAAGGCACCTGCCAGTAGTCCTTGGTCAGATACTTAGCCCTACCCAGCTGCTCTAAGGCTTCATCTGTCCTAGGTCTAGGGTAAGAATCTGATTCTGTGTGCTATTTAGTTTGCTTTTTATTTTCTTTTTTTATTTTTTTTCAATATTTTTTTATTAGGATAAATTCAAACCAAAGATGAACAATTGAACTATCCAATTGGATTGATTGTTTCAATATCAAATAAATAAAACAAGAATTAATTTTCTTAACTAAGTACAAACATATAAACTGGTAAAGTAAAAATAACTATTTACAAGAGATGTCTGTTAACACAGAGTTAAAGATGAGTACATATTCCAGATATTATCATGGAACAATTATTTGCTTAATAGTTCATTTAGTGCTTTCCATAAGTTATAAGAGGAAGTGACTTTTGTAGTTCTTGTTCTTATTGTGATAATCTCCAAATGACTTACTTCAGTGGCAATGTTTTTGAAATCATTGAAAGAGGGGATAGTGTCACTTTTCCAGTTCCTCAGTATAACTTTTCTTGCAATTGACAGTAAACTCCACAGAATTCAGCATTTCATCCTTGAACACAGGTATTGGGGTATTGAAGAGAACTAAGGATTTAGTCAGTACAAATTTTTCAGAAAATAAGGCTTGTAAGAAATCATTAATTTTCTCCCAACCTCACAGTAAGACGCTGTCCGGTTCGATTCTCAGCTAGAGTGTCTTCTGTGTGGAGACATGCATGAATGGGTGTACCTTTGTTGAAGGTTGTGCATCAGGCCTGGCAAGCCAGTATGTAAAAATCAACTACCAATCATTAGCGGACGGGCGTTCCGCTGTGGTGACCCCTAACCGTGCAAAGTCGAAAGACACAAACAATGATATAATCTCCACACATTCATGCATTATATGTTCCCAATCAGCTTTCACATCTAATTTATATCTCCAAGAAACAATTCTGGTTCTAGCTATGATTTCCATTTTATGTGGTGTATAAAATGATCTGTACAAGAATTTCCATGAGAACAGTTTCCATTTGAGTGAAGGTGTATTCAATTTAGATAATATTAAGATTTCTTGTTTGTCTTCATTATTTGGGATTATTTTGTTTATAATTTTAAAATAATTCCAGAACAACTCTTTAATATCATATGATTGTGTTCTCATTGTTTTATATACTTTAAATAATAAATTGTTTCCATTTATTTTTGTTGTATATGAATTACTAGGAGATCAATAACATTTGGTATATGTTTTCTTACTGTTGATTGCATAGTCTCTATTCTTTTTTCTACATATTGTACACGGTTTTGAACATGTAACCAGAGTTCTTTCTCCCAATTGAACTTATCTAGTATATATTGAGCTGATAGGGTGCTACCTTTGTGTAACAACTGGGACCAATAAATAAGATTGTTCTCTTTGAAACTTCTCATAACACACATATTGGCAGAAGATATATTATTTTGTGTATTAGTTATTGGAAAGATAAGAAACAACTAAGCTTTATATGATAGAGGATACAGTTTCTCATTGCACTTATTAAGTTAATAATGTCTGAGTTAACTTTAAAATTGAGGTTATTAATAAATTTCTCTTTTAATAGCCTATATATAGAATTATGCGGATATAAGGAGCTATTAGACTGTCCCTGAAAAGTATATTGGGTTGTATAATGTCCAAGAATATCTTTCTATTTGGCAGTGTAGTAGGAATCTGACCATAATACTATTGTTTTGATGATAGAAGCAATAGAATGCAGTTCTATGTCTGGTAAATCAATACCTCCATTTGACCAATCTCTAATATGATTATTTAAAAGTATCCTAGATTTATTAGGATACCATAAAATCTCTGGATTAAAGAATTATATTTTAATAATATTTTTAGGTGGGGGTAAGGATATTGATTGTATTATGTATAATATTTTGGAAGAATAATCATTTTAATAACAGAGAGTCTCTCATCCATAGTAAAAAAGTGTATATTCTAGTTATTAATAAGTACTTCTGTATTTTGCAGGGTAGTTTCATAATTTATTTCTATCATCTTATTAATATTTTCTGTAATGACTATTCCCAAATATTTTAACTTACTTTCTTGAACCAGATATTTAGTAAAGGCTGGTTGTACATCCTGGCTATCACGGTTTATTAGTAGATTTTTTGTCTTTTTTTCATTAAAAGTAAATTCTGATTTTTTGTAAAATCTATTTGAGAATAAAGAGTTGTGAGAGATTTGTTATAATCTCTTAACGTTAATAGGATATCATCAGCAAATAGCTGAATTTTAACTGTTAGATCTTTATTACTTGAAACTCCTTTAATATTAGTATGTGATCTTATAAGATTAGCAAATGGTTTGATAACTAAAGTGAATAGCAGTGGTGAAACAGGACATCCTTGTTTGGTGCCTGTTGTAATTTTTACTGGTTCTGAAGTAAATGCACCTATTTTAATATATGCTTGGGAGTTAACATATAAAAGGTCAATAAGTTGTATAAATTTAAAGGAAAAATTACTTTCTTCTAATACTAGTGAAAGGTAGTTCCAATTTACTGCCTCAAACACAGAATTAATATCTAGACTTACTATTGTAAGACTATATTTTGTTTTGCTGGCCAGGTCAGTAAGATACATTATTCCTTTAATATTATCGTATACATTTCTATTTAAAATAAAGCCTGTTTGATCATTATCAGTTAACAGGGAAAGAAACTGTTTTAATCTGTCTGCATAAGTTGACATAAATAACTTATAGTCAACATTTAGCAAGGTAATGGGTCTGTAAGATGAGCATTTTGGGTTCTTTATGTTTTTAATATTGGTGTAATTAGGGAATAAATCCATGAAGGGGGGCTGCTTCTAAGTCTTTAACCATATTGAAAACTTTGTAATATATTTAGAGGTTCTTTTGTCATTAATTTATAAAATTCTGGGATGATGCTATCATTACCCAGGGCTTTATTTATTTTTAATTTATTAATATGTGACTTCAACTCAGGGACTGAAATAGGTTTATCTATATTATTAACTTGTTCATCAGTTAATTTTTTCCTGGTGTATTTTTTTATGAATTTTTTTATTTTGTCACTAGAATCTGTTAATATATTGTTTTCATTTATATTAGTGAAGTAGTCTCTAAATTGTTTCAGTATGTCTTCTAAATCTGAAACTTTCTTATTCCTAAGAGGTAAAAATATTTCTTTAATGTGATTAGATTTATTGTATACTTTAGTTCTCATAGCTGATTTATGCATATATCGTGGGTTAACTGTATGGTTTATAATTCTTAATCTTTCTAAATTTATTTTCATTTTATGATTTAAAATTTCTAAATATTTGCTCTTTAAATCATTTGTTGTAGATTGTCTGAGTTTGTCGTATAATTATTATGTTGTACTTTGTCTATTTGCTCTTGTAATTCTTTCAAGTCTTTGTCCAATTGTTTCCTCTTGTAAGTATACCAGGATAAACTTCTTCCAAGTAAGTATGCTTTAAAAGCATCCCAGATATATATTGTTGAAGTGTCTTAAGTATTATTGGAGTTTAAGTAGAATTCAATTTCTTTTTGTAAGAAATCCTCAAAATCTTTTAAATTTGTTATATATGCAGGTATATGTCTTATAGGAATTTTAGTATTTTGCTTTAATATGAGCTGAAAGTTATTGCATTTTGGGCAGAAAGTGGACATTTGGCAGTTCTTACCTTATCTAAGCTATTTTTTAGGTCTTTTGTTATGTATATTAGGTCAGTTCTCTCTTGTGTTCTATGTCTATGGGAAAATGTGTGTAAAAGATTGATTCGGAATCTACACGTGTTTGTATGTCTTTGAGATGTATTAGATCAATACATTTTTTAAGTTCTTTTGCTGATGCAGTAAGTTTACTTTTTTTGGAATTAGAATCCTCGTCATTTACTATACAATTAAAATCACCTGCTATTATAAGACTGCCCTTTAATTGCATTATAATTTGTTCCAATAGTTTCTTTACACTTTTTACTCCTGTCCCAGAAAACCAATATAAATTTATGTGTGTATTTTTTTTGTTAATTTCTAGTGTAATTAAACATATTAAGCCTTTATCATCATTATGTGTTAATTATTTTTGGGATGGGAACAGTGTTTTTCCATAATATTGTTACTCCTCTTCTTTTTTTGTGTGCGATGTGAAATCGATTACACAGTATACATTTTGGTGTTGAGTCTATTGGTGTAATCTTGTAGTAGATGTGTTTCTTGTAGAAAATGAGTTGAAAATTAAAAGTTTTCAAATATCTGAATAAATCCCCCCTTACAACTATAATTTAAACCATTAATATTTAGAAATATACAATTTAAGCAAGTCATGAAGTTAAGTTACAGGTTTTAAATCCATTAACTGTAAAAATCCTATAATCTAAAATTTTTGTAGACATTTCTCTGTTTATTTGGAAATTATGAATGCTTGTGGAAATAACTAGAAATATAGATATGTTTGTGTGAAAAGTTCTTATAGAACACCTTTAATGTTAAACAAACTCTTATTATTTGTAACAATATCATTACAAAATCTTTCCTACCCCACCTGGAGTCTAAAACTCCCAGCTTGGATAGAATTTCTATCCAAGCATTTCCTTCCATTCCACCGAATCAATGACAAAATCCAAATACTACTCTACTATAATTCAGTTATTGTTCTCTATATAAAGTATAAAGAATAACTAAAACATCTTGTTCATACATTCTTCGAAATGTATAATAATATAGAAAAGTTGAAGCAATAAACATTATTTAACTTGTATTTAGTAACTATGCTATTATAAATAAAAACAGAGGATGAGATCAAATTGTCATTGCTTAGAAACACGTAATAATATTTTCTAATAGTTTTAGGGTTCAGTTAACTTGTAGTTAAGATCATTATCTTAAAACCCTGTTATATTTGAATATTTCCCTTTATTCAACATTTAACTTTCCCATGTCTACAGAAAGGCAAAAACTGCTACAATCAGTTCCTATGATTATATAGGTTACCACCCTCTCTATGTTAAAATAAATGAAATCCCTTTTCTTTATTTTACAAATAACTTCAATGGAATATAATAAATGCCTATAAAAATCTGGCGAGTTTTCCTCCATAATCTTGCATTTACAGTTAAGCATATAAAGCTCTTGCTCCTCACTATCACAGACATATAACTGATATATATATATATATATATATATATTTACTTCAGCTCTTTCAGTATAGTTAAAACTAAGTTTTGAAAATTATACCAAACAGAATAGAATGTTTAGGAAATACTTTTGCTTTTTAGCACTTTGGAGATTAAAAAAAAATGCACAATATTTAATAGACATATGCAATGGCATTTTCCTTATTAAGGGTGATGTCAATGACTAGTCTCAAAAATGTGTCCAGAATACAACATTTTTTAAATAAAACATGTTAAATTTCACTTTTAACAAATGAAAATAAAAACAATAATTCCTATCTAACTTGTCTACTTAGCAGCTCAATTTAGCACTTTAGATGTAGTTAACAAAATATTGTAAAAGGAGTGAGACTTAAGTGTCACATCAATCAGCTGCGTATCTGCATTGTCTTATTTGCGCTGTTCCAAAACTCAAATGCCTTTTAATTTGAATAATTTTTAATGTGTACATCAGCAGCTATGTTTCATGCATTAATGTGTTGGATTTATAAATAACTTACTGATGGCCAACAATCCATTACTAGGTTGTTTAACTTTTAAAGCAGAACTTCTAAATCCAGAGAAGGGGCATGTAGAGTAGTATATTTCTAAAACAGTACTGTTGCTTTAAATGTGTATGACATGATTCTCAATGTGATTAAAATTACATTTTACTATTTAGTTTGCCTTTTCATAAAGTATGTCAGGTAATGATTGCAAAAGTATTTCAATGTACATTCTTTAATGTGAACTTTACTAACTATTTATGTATCCTGAAAAACATTGCCCTCTCAGTAGCTTTATGCTCATACATATACGTGAATGAGACAGCTGCCATCTCCTACTGATAAGTCTATGTGGTTTCATGTTAAACTGCAAGATTACCTTTTGTATTTTGGTTATCTTGTAAAATTTGTCATAGGTTAATTATTTGCTTAAATTGCCAGCTTCAGCACACATTGTTTATATATACAGCCTAGCCGACAGAATTATTATTTATTCTGAAATGTTTAGATAAGTGTTTGTGATCTAGAGTGTCGGACATGGTTGGGTGGGACTTGCTTCTGCGCAACTGATGAGTAACTGACCCTTCTACAATGTCTTATATTAACTACTGATATCTTCTGTAAATTAAGATAATTAAATTATGTAATTTATTGCATTTGTAATTCTTGGGGAATGAGTTAAAAAAGGAGGGGAAAAAAGCATCTTCAGTGTTTAAAAGGCATTTGTTACTGTTGCTATGTTATAAATAGTAGTTCCGTTATGACACTTCCGCTCGGCTAGTTTCTGTTACTGAGCTATACAAGCCTAGCCATAACAATTCCCTGGATATTTCTTCCCACAATATTTATTTCCCTGGACCCCTGTCTAGCAGGGTGACTGATGTGATCACCAGGGTGAATTTCCTATCTCCCATCCAATTGTCAAGGTTCCTTTTGAAGAGGGCCAAGGAGGTACTCGGCTTGACATGTATGGGGAGTCTATTCCAGAGTATGTGGAGTCTCTGGGTCAGGAACCTATCCCTTCAGCATGCTTTGTTCATTGTGATGACAAGATTGACTTGCAGTCATTTTTGCAGGCTTTATCCGTAAACTAAACAGAATGCCAATATATCATGTGTGGTCCATAACCTGTGCAGTAATCCTTTAAGTAATTTATCTTGAGCTTGTTTCTTGTTTGCTGTTCATTTTTTACTTTGATCATGTTTTCCCCATGAAACAAGTAGATAGTTGTTGTCAGGCAGCAAGTCTCTTTTGGATAAGAAACATTTTTACAAGTGGGGGTATCACAGAGATTGCTACTTTCAGCATGTTACTTGGTACTTTTATAAAGCTGAATATAAATTATAATTAGAACTGCAGTGCAAGGATAAGTGGTTTGAGTTGAGTGATGCTTGTTTTTCTTATACTTGATTTTGACTGGCATTCCAGTAATGCATTTAAAAAGTAATTTGTTTTTTCATGCCTCACAACCTTTTTGTTTCCATCTAGATATTAAGTAAGCTGTCATGCAGCCAATGCATTGAAATATTTTTTCTTCTACACTTCCTTTTGTCTTGAGTGGACTCTCTTAATGATGGTTTGGCACCCAGAGCAGTGTATTTAATTAAAGTTCCAGTTTTTTTGGTTTTGAGCATCGCTCCTCCCCTTTCTAGTTGGCCACACCCCTTCTCATTGGCCACACCCATTCAGCTGTCTTCTGCAGCCCCCCTTTGATTTGAAGTCACCAGCCGCCACTGCTATTCTAAGATATAATTCATCTGTGTCTGCAAGCATTTATCTTCTCAGTTTATTGGAAACTACTTTTTGTTAACTTTGATCATTAAGGCTCGGGCACGACTTCTTTTTTTCTTGGAACAAAAAATAAGATTGAATTTTTTAGTTAGTCACAATTTTTGTTCATGCCATAATTGTAAGAAAAGGCTGGGAAAAAACTCTAAAATGTACCTTACAGCATCTAGAATATCATGGCTTCTGAGGCTCAAGCAGACTCCAGACTATCAGCTTAATTAAATTATATCCCCACAGTTACTATTTATTTATTTATTTATTTATTTATTTGCAGTTGGTTTACCAGGATAGTCCATTGGGCCAATAAGAACCCGTTTTCAATGGAGTCCTGGGGAGAAAAGCTCCAAAACAAAGGTTACAAAAAAAGATTACAGCATTTTACAATTTCAATCATTTGTAGGTTAAAGACAAAGCTTTAAAACAGTGGTAACAAAAAGATTACAGCAGTTTACAATTGCAGTCATTTGTGGTTTCAAGACAAAACAAAGATCAAGCATTTACAATGCAATTTTTAGGTTTCATTTTGTAGAAAACTAAGATTTAAACAGGTATAATAAAAATGTTTAGGTTAAATTTTGTAGAAAAACAAAGCATTGCTGCAGTAAATATATAGTTTCTTGAGTGGAATAGTAGGATAAGAGAATTATAAGATGTCATTACAGTTGGCTTATTATTTGGTGTCTGGTAATATATGGTACTACACTGCAGTCTTGGCCATTAAGGTAGTGGTGAAAGGGTGCAGAAAGAAATGAAGAGTAAGAATAACTTTATTTGTCTTAAAAGTTTTGGAAAAGGCTCTAAAATTCAACTGAGAGCTTCTGTAACCCAATAGCTTTAGTTCAAATGTGGAAATACAATTTTTGGAAAACAAACCACTGAAAATTCCACAGAGAAGCAGCCTCAGTCCAGCACGGCACACAACCCACGTGTATTAATATTATGAGCACTTTTGTTTGGTACAATACCAAACTTCTTCATTAAAACACATGTAACACAAAACATTCAACTGTTAAGTTTGAATGTATTTGCCACAGATGGACTCCACCTGTCACCACTGGGATTCCAGATACTGGCTGAGGCTCTCACCTCCCCCATTGTGCCATTTTTTAGCCAATGTCCCAAAGACAAATCTTCCAACATAAAAAATCTGTCAAAAAGCAAATTGAAGGTCATGCTGCTTAAAGGAGCTTTAACCTGAAAATGCACTCACTGGAGGCTCTCCTTGTACTAGAAGATACTGATATTTGTGTGGTCATGGAAACTTGGTTCAGGGCTGCAGATAGCACCCATGCCTTACTGGGCTATACCTCATTCCACACATTCTGATGCCAAAATGAGGTTATTAACACTAGGGGTGGTAGAGTCTCTATCTTCATTAAGGACAAGCACACCTCCAGACTGGTTTGCCAGCATGATGCCCTGGAACTAGTCCAGGTGCAACTGACAGTTGGCAAGACATACATCCAAGATATAGCCAGCTATAGATCCCCCCCGTAACTCAGGACATTCACTCCTCTTACCTGGATCTACTTGACTGCATCAAGGTACCCCCTCACACCCTGATCCTTGGTGACTTCAACTACCCCACCATAGACTGGGTGAACTATTCCTACACTAATGCGCTCACTCAACAATTCCTTGACTTCATTAATTCTAACATAATAATCCAGCTTGTCTCATCCCCCACAAGAGGAGATAACATTATGGACTATGGTTCTCACCAGCATGGGCAACTGCTGCACCACTCCCATAATATGTTCCTCCCTGATGAGATCAGATCATCAGACTGACCCCCCCCCAAGCTGTAATCAATCTAAAAAAATTCACAAAAGCTGACTACAACCTTCTAAGGGAGGGTATCAGTAGCTACACACCACCGGCTCCCTCAGAGGATACAGACAACTATGCTGAACAGTACGCCATTACAGTATACAAGCACCTGTACAACTGCATGGACTCAGCCATATCCAAAATAACAAAAACCTGCTCCTCAAGGAAAAACAAACCTGTTTGGTGGACATCCTCTATCAACAGGCTTTACAACAAAAGGAAGAAACTGTTGTCCAAAGGTAAAAAGGAACAAATTCCACATTGGAAAAACTACCTCATTAGCCTCAACAAGCAAATTAGATCACTAGTGAAAACCTCCAAAAGCCAATTATGAATTATAACTAGCCTCCAAAACAAAGGAAAACCACAAATCACTTTTCAGTTACATCAGGAATTTCCATGGCAAAGCCCAGGTTTGTTCCGAATTAGTACTTAACAGTGTCACTTACACTGATCCTGTTGACTTAGTCAACCTGCTAGCAGATAGATTTAGCAAAAACTTCAACCCCTGTCACCCCCAAAGGCCCTTTTGACATCCCCGATACTTGTCCTGCACCTCATGTCTCCGTAGATAAAGTGTTAAAGGCCATGTCCAAGGAAAAGAACATGACTTCCCTAGAACCTGATAGTATCCCAGGCTGTATTCTGCACCATCTCCAGCAAGAACTGATTTCACCACTGAGCACCCTATTCAACCACAGTCTAAGTACATTCTTCATTCCAAAAGAGTGAAGAACTGCCATTGTCATCCCCTTGCATAAAGGTGGTGCCACTACTGACTATGGAATCTATTGCCCCATTAGCTTGACAAGTCTGATCTGTAAAGCCATGAAACATATTATTATGGATCTCATAAACAAGGACATAGGCAATCTCGAAGCACTTGTCCCCACACAGTTTGGATTCATCAAGGGCAGATCATGCCTGTTGAACCTGGTTGACTTAATTCAGACTGTCACCAAGGCCCTAGATGAGGGAAAGTCAGTACATACAGCTTACCTTGACTTGGCCAAGGCCTTTGACACAATCCCTCACTCAGGCATTATTGAAAAGCTAATGCAACTTGGTGTAAATCCCTATCTCATAAGGTATATGGCCAACTATCTCAATGACAGGACCCTCAAGGTCAAAATAGGTGCCTCCACCTCCAATAGTAGACCTGTCACAAATGGAGTTCCCCAGGGATCTGTCCTGGGATGCCTACTATTTGGCATCTCCTTCTCAGAGGTCTAGGCAAAGACAAAAGGTCTATGACTGACCAAGTTTGCGAATGACTGTAAGTTGGGCACTGTCACTGACTCCTCAAATGATGTTAACATACTGCAAGAGGGTCTCAAAGCAACTAATGACTGGTGCAAAAGTCATGGCCTCAAGCTAAATGCAAAAAAAATGTATCATCATACCATTCGGCAAAACATGGCCCCTACTGATTACCACATCAGTGGCAACCCCCTACACACACAACCTCTGGTGAGAGACCTGGGTACTCAGGTTGATAACAATCTCACATTTGACCATCATGTAGTGGCAGTGGTCAGAAAAGCCTTTTACTTGGTTCATCTCATAAGTAAAGGGATTGCATCCAGAAAAAAGGAGGTTATTACCACTCTGTACTCCTCCTCATTAGATCAATAATTAACTATAATGCCCCATTTGGTATGTACCTCTCCAAACATCTGCATCAACTGGAAAGGCAACAGAAATACCTCACAAAAAGAATCCATGGCCTCCAACACCTGTCCTGTTTGTACAGGCTCAAATCACTATCACTCTACTTGGTATCATACAGATTGCTCATAGGTGATCTGTATCTCACCTACAATGCATTCTCAGACCCTGCCCTACTACAGATGGTCCATATCTGTAATTCATCTGTTCCTTGCCTTCAAGGCAATCTCAGACTCTGCCCTACTACAGATGCTCCCTATCCATAAGTCTAACTCCTTGTGCATTACGAGCTCGAAAGGCCTGAATCTAATATGCAACATCAACAAAACCTGCTGGAGAAACAGGTTTGTCTCCCAGAGGCTGCCCTGTCTCTGGAATAGACTTCCCATACATGTCAAACAGAGTACCTTGCTGACCCTCTTCAAGCGCAAACTTGATGAGTGGATGGGAAACCACAAATTTGTCCCAGGGGTTCCACCTGTGTCCCTCACTGACAGGGGTGACAGTTGCTAACTGAGGTTTCTTTTTGTGGATAAACTCTTGGCTAGGCTTGTAAGGGCCCCAAGACCATTAGCCTGGTGACCTCCTATGATCCTTTGATTAAAGTTCAAAGTTGCATTTGTTCCTCAGCGTGTGCCATTTCTTTTTTTTTTTTTTTTTTTGGTTATGAATACTGCATTTTTTTATTATGGTTTAATCATGAACAGTTAGGATATATTAAAACAATGCAGAAAAAATCTGAAGTGTACAGCAAAAAATAAAAATAATCTAAATGGTGTGGCAAGGCCAGGATGAGAGGAAAGCAGGACATATATCGGGGAGGAGGGCACAATGGGTTCATGGAGTTCTTTTCCAAGGGTTTTATTTCACCAAAAGCCAGAGTATAAATATTCAGTACTGCCCATAACTTAACAACAAGGTCTTTTACTCTTTATAAAACATTTCATAACACTGTAACACCTGGATAAGAAAAAAAAACATGCAATATGCTTGGTTCTGTCAGATTCCTGGTATACAACAATCTTTTTGGTTGTATCTTTATTTACTAATACATATATATCTGGTTGCATAATAGTGCTAAACATGCCTTATAGACACTCCTGAAACTGTTTAACTTATGTGTAGCTGCTGGCTTTGTCCCTGATGAGTGGCACACTGCAGTGTTGATGTTCCTTGATAAGGGTGGTTTTACAATTTACCTGGGTAGTTAAAAGTCCTATCAGCCCTACAAGCCTCATCTGCAAAACCATGTGGTTTATCATTACTAACCTCATAAACTGTGATAGTAAGACTCTTGATTGACTTGACCTCCAACAGTTTGTCTTTGTGAAATGTAGATCCTGTCTAGTTAACCTGGTAAACTTCTTCAAGAGTTACAGAGGCTTTAAATGGTAGCCATGGTGGTGTCTGTTGATCTGGTAAACATCCTAAACACCATTCCCCATACTGGCATCATACAAAAACTAATTTGTTTTAAAAATCATCCCATATGTGGCAAGATATATAACAAGCTGGCTGAAAGACAGAGCCCACACAGTGTGAGTTGCAAATGCCTCATCAGTAAGTATGAAAGTGACCATCGGTGTCTCTCAGGACTCAATATTGCACCTCTTGTTTGTGGCATTTACTTGTCAGATCTCCAAGTGGAGAGCCAAGACCTCTGGCATTTAAAGTTTGTAGATGACTGCAAACTGGAGCTTGTTATTATGTTACCCTATGATACCCAAACTCCATGAACTCTCCCAATAAAACCCTTTGTGTACTAAAAATTAGCTCAAACAAAATGGTGAAAAGTGTAATATCACTTTCGGTAGACAACCATTCCCCTAGTCACACTTTTAGCCAAAACACCACCACAAAATGAAAATGTTGTCAGGGACCTAGAAACTTAGACTAAAAGCTCCATCTGTTTTAACCATCATGTGACAACAGTTGTCAGGAATCCTTTTATTTACCCCACCTAATTGCCAAGGGAATATTATCTCAGTCTAAAGATGTAATCACTTCCTTATACTCAGCATTGATCAGGTACAACACCATACTTTGGGATCTGTCTCACTAAACATATCGTTGTTGTTGTTGTTTTTCTTTTGGCTTTTCCCAGTTAGGGGTCACCACAGCAGAACTCTGGTCCGTTAATGATTGGCAGTTGATTTTTATGGTGCTGAGGTGCCTGCCCAACACCCAACCTTCAGCGAATGCACACCCATTCACGCATGTCTTTCAAATGCCACTCGACCGCGGGGAGGACATGCAGACCCTACACACAAGGCGCTCCAGCTGAGAATTGAACAGGAGAACCTCTTGCTGTGAGGTGACAATGCTACCGCTGCACCACCATGGCTTCTATCTCACTAAACATATTGAATGATTAGAAAGACCTCAAATGCACCTAACCAGTAAAATCACATGCCTAAAATCCATGAGCTGCCAAGAGAGGCTGGAAACTCTCTGCCTTTATTCAGGGTCTTACAGTCTTTTGAGGGGAGATCTGTCTTGCTTACTACACCATTACAGACCAAGTTGTCCTAGATCTTCTGTTTCTCTACAAGTCTAGTATCTTCATCAGTATTATTAGAACCAGGCACCAAAATCTTCACCAACAGATAAATACAGCACAGTGGAGAGGCATGCTTATAACTCAGAACCTCTCAATCCTTTGCAATAAGCTTCCCCTACATATTAAGCAGTGTGATTCACTATCTTACTTTAAAACTAAACTAGATGGATGTGCACCAATTTACTCTGGGTTGTACTGGTAAGGCCCTTCTGGAGAAAGGAGGTGCTGCCTGAAGAAGGATACTGGCAAGGCATGAATGGTCATAAGATTTGTTGACCTTGGAACATTTATGAATCTAAAATGTTTTTATGGCTTACTTTCATAGCTTGTCAGGACATATCTGCCTACACTCATAATGTCCCTAAACAGCATGAAGTAGGTATATGTGAATGAATGAATGAGTAATTAAATACTGCAGAATGATTACTGCAAGGGTAAATCAATCAAGCTCCAGTGAAATATTATGTACCCTTCTTGGAAATTCTGCATAAAACAGGCTATTAGGAGGGCAAAAAACTATCCTGGAACTCAATGGGTAAAAGGCAATAAACATGCACACCTGCTCCAGCTTATGGAAATTAAACTTCACTTGTAAAACATATCTCAGTTATATGAAGTATGTACAAAGTATTTGCATGAATTTAATGAATTATTGTACTTGTAGAAAGTGTTGTCTTTGCTGCTATTGATCCTGGATTATGTTTGAAAAATGTGTGAATAGACCGTAAACAAGCAACAATCAGTCAATAAACAAACAGTCCAGAATTTTGTAGAACATCTCAGATTATGCCTCCTATTTTTCCCCATTCCTCATAAAGTATTTGATTTTGTAGTAAACCACTTTTAATTGCACCTATCAATAATCCAGAATTTCGCAAAAGTAACAGATTATTGTCTGATGCTTTTGGTCTGTTCCTAATAAAATCTGTGGTTTTCTGGCAAACCAGAGAGGACTGTGTTAACTAAATATTAAAACATTTGAATCTGAAACATTATATCCTTCAGAAAATATAATATCTGTTATTCTTGCAGCTACATTTATAAGAACAATATTAAAAATCTGTCCCAGATTTTGGCCCTTTATCCCCCCATTATTTTTGGCTTTATCCAGAATTCCTAAGCAAAAGTTGAGAAGAACACAGAGTGTTACACTCAATCACTAATGCCAGACATTAAAGTTTCATAACTCTGTTGTTCAGAAAATGCATGTTGATGCAAACCCTGTTCTGTTAAGGTTTTAAATTAATTAGTAATAGTTAAAAATTGTCCCTAGTTTTGAGCCTTTGTTCCCCTGTTGTTTTTGGCTTTATCCAAAACTCTGGATGAAAGAAGTTGATTATTATGCCTTAGAAACACTTTCATAGGTGTCTGCATGCTAACTGCGAGCTTGGGCAGCCAGAAGATGATGATTTATTACTCAGAACATCTTTTTCCAGTTGCCTGAGCTTGCGGCTTCCTCAAAAACTCCCACACAAATGATTCTGTGTAATCACTAATAGAGAAGCAGTTTCAGAGCACTTTGGGCAGCTGTTGAAAGTAGGGTGGCTGTCACCCCACCTACCCTCCCCCACCCCACCCTTTGCCCTATGGTTCTGGCACCCATGACTGGAGGCATATGATTAAGGGAACTCAACAAGATCTTTAGGTCTTGGCAGCATAAAACTGGCAAATACAGTTGTTGGAATAACATAAATAGCTTTCATCAGCAAATTTATAAACAGAATTTGGTGCTAAATAAACAGTTCATTGCTGCCAAAATCAGTGTTTGCAGAGCATATGACACAAGAGCTAAAACAAACATATCTTTCTTTTAACTCAATTTTTCATCACTTCCAAAGTGGAAGAGCTACATGGTTTATGTACACAAAAGTGCAAATTTGTCAATACTTCTCACAACTTTGTCCTTTTGTTTCTGTAAAGACAGGAAACCACCTTTCTTTCAGTATCAAAGGAATCCTCTTTTCCTTCCAAAACCAACTCAGTATATATGTCTTTTTATCCGCTTTCTAAGGCTACACCTCCCAACTGCAACAGCAGAATATGCATAGTACAGGCTTTCCCCTGCTGCAGTCAACAGTTTTTGACATGCCTCCAACCTAGGTGTTTATCATCACAACAAGGCTCCAGCCTAGCTCAACAAAGTAACCTTTTAATAGCCACTGTGCATTTAGACCAGAGAAGTATAAGCCAGTCTTTTATATAATAGCATCCATTTGTTCTCTAACCATCTGTCTGTATTTCAGAAAAGTAGAAGTTCCAAATGATATACAGAAGTACTGAAAAAAAAATAACAGACATGAATTGCACTCTGCTCATAGCTAATTAATTCTTGGGTGTCAGAAATAGGTACACATTTAAAAACAGACAGTGGAAGCCCCCAGAAATTCTCATCTCCTTAAAAAAAAGATGAACAGCTAGGATTCTTACTGTACACATTGAATCTGTAAAACCAACAACAAAAAGCAATACTGGATCTTCTGACTCTGTAGGGAGCACTGAAAGGAATGTAGACTAGCCAGCTATCATAACAGCTAAAAAGCTATTGTAACTAACTGCAGCAGAGAGGAAGTTTTCTAGGAACACTGAAAACAAATCAAATCTCCAGAGCCCAGATTCTCCTCACAGTATTTATGGGGAAAAAAAGAAACAATATACAAAAAGAACACCACCACAATCTGTGTAAGTAAAGATGCTCTAGTCTAGCTATATAAGAAAGTGGGAACTGTGTAATCCTTATTTGGGCAAAGTTCTAACACACACACACACACACACACACACACACACACACACACACACACACACACACACACACACACACACACACAAAAAAAACACTTGGTAACTTGATAGGGGACTGCCCCATGTAATAGGTTCCCCGAGACTCAACAAGAATTCAACAAAGCCATTATATATGGTAGCTCAAGTCTTGTAAGAAAGCTAGTATGCAGGTCAGAATGTATGAGTGCATAACAGACTTTGGGGATAAACAGGCCAAGAAATTGCAAACTTGTTTTGTCCTAAATAAACATTTGCATGTTTCTAAATAAACAAACAAACAAAAAAAAAAGATCCTAGTGTGAATTCTGTTAAGCTGAGAAAAATCCAGTTATAATAAAAGAAAAAAGTTAAATAAAATATAGGAAGGGCCATCCACAAAATGCAGCATAAAACAAAAATCAAATGAAATTGCCAAGACAGTGTTAAAACTGAGAATGCATGCATATTTTAGAGTGGCAACAAAAGGAATATATGGATAATCAAGCAATGATATAAGATTATAATGACCAAAAAAAAGAGATTACTGTTTATATCATTTATATGCAATGCAAATTAAGCAGAACAAATGATAGTCATCAAAGAAAAATAATCACAAGTAAAAATGTTGTTGAAAAAAGTCATTACGTATTAGAAAGGGCCATAATGAGTTCCTTCAGTTCATAAGCAGATACTACTCATGCAGTCCATGAGACCATTGAGGAGCCTAACCCAAATTCTCAGTTATCCCCCCGAAGCACTGTCTGGCTAAGTGACTTGCTCAAGGTCACACAGTTGCAAATGAGGGCTAAGGGAATTATACCCTTTACTACAGGAACTATAGCTCACAAGCCTATCCCTCTGCACCCACTGTTTGGGCCAGATTCCAGAAGATAGTTGCAGATAGTGCAGCATGCTGAAGAAAAACTTCAGCGTGCCAGCTGCGGACACAATTTCAGAAGATACATCACAAGCAGTCTGAGTAGTTAACTATTCAGTCTAGGATAATTACAGATTCTGTGCTTGCCTGTCAGATTCTAAAACACATTGTGCAAGCTCAGTGCAACTTGAATGCAGCAAACTGCAATGCCAGCTATGTTTCCAAAATCCTTGGTGAATGCCAAACTGTAACACAAGGGGACAGAAGCTATTCCCATGAAATCATATGGAATCCATAACAATATAAAAAAAAATGCTACATGCAATGAATGATCCACTATGGGTTTTGGTACTGCAAGCTATGAAGGAGGATCTAGCCGTGGGTCTTAGAAGGCAGCTAGATAGACAGAGAGCAAAGCTGCAACTAAGGCAACTCTCAGAGGAATAAATCAGCGACAAGTACCTCCTAGACAGACAGCTGGTGCAGGCGGTATGCAACTTGTGTGCCCCACACGTTTGTGTTGTCATTGTAAGGCAACCCCATCCCTCTTGAAACACAAGTGTGTCTGAGACTAGGTGTACTGGCATCTGGGACATTCCAGCAACATATGGGATATGCTGTAGGAGTCAGGGGTGTAGCTAGGATTTTCAAATTTGTACTGACAGCTCTCAAACTGCTACCCCCCTCCCCAGCCAAGCTACGGCCATTCTCGTAATTCACGGTTCGCTCTTTTAGTGTCGATGAAGAGGCATTCGCTGTAATGCCTCTTCAGTAATATAATATAAATTCACTCAAACTCGGTTCCTTGAATTGAAAATTAACCTGAAATGTCAGTTCTTTGAAAAATGCAGCATGGTAGTTGGGGTAGAGACTTTATGCTTTTGTTTTCTGTAACTAAGGTACAGGTTTTGAGCTTGAGTAAATTACTAACCACCTGCTACCACTAACTAGGATGTTTCATTCACACACACACCCCTACCTACCTCTTAGTGCAAGAAATATGGGAAAGCCTAAAATAAACAGGGACAGATATTAAATAATGTTCTCGTGAACTTAGAAAGTTGCTAGAATAACAGGATTTGTGCTAGTATGAATTTTTCTAAAGGACATGAAGTCTGAAGCTCAGATGTCTCTCATTATTTAGCAATTTCGGCCTTCAATGATTTTCTAGAAAATCACAAAATTTATGAGGAACAGACAAAAATTATGGGGCAAAAATCTGGACATTCTGAAAAATTTGGACAGTTGAGAGGTATGCTACCCACCACACACACACACACACACACACACACACACACACACACACCTCTCAACCTCTTACAGCAACAAACTCATAAATAAAACTGAGGCAAAGGCCCAAAAATAAGGACATTTTTTTAAATATTGCTCTTATAAACTTAGAAAGATAATAGAATAGTAGTAGGTCTTGCATCAGTACGAATTTTCTGAAAGGTATGAAATCTGAAACTGAAATGTCTGCATTATTTTCTAACTTCAGTCTTTAACAATTTGCCACTAATTTGCCAGAAAACTGCAATTTTATGAAAAACGGACCAAAAATGTGATGCAAAAATATAAAATTGCCAGACAATACAGCTGGGAACCTGTCAAAGGAGGGACACCATTTTAATATGAGCACAGTTAACTTAGAGCAGCTGACAAAATTAGAGAATCTACATGCATTTCTGAAATAAAAGTAATGTATAACTCTGATCATTACAGCTATTTATAAAAGTAAAGTAAACCCTCTATGTTTTCTTCCTAAATTGATATTTTGTGGAGGGATCATTAGGGGAAGAGCAACATTGTGAGCCAAAATCAGGGACAGTTGAGGTTTGGCTATGCCTAATTCTATAAAGCAATTTGCATGTACCTCTCAACCTGTTAATGCAATAAATCTGGACAAGGCCAAATATATTGAGGGAACATATAAACAGTATTAAAAATTGCTCTTGTATAAACTGGGACAGTTGATAGAACAGGTCTTATTTTAGCATGCATTTTTCTGAAGGTTATAAAGTCTGAAACTAGTGTGTCATTATTTAGTGACTTAATTCCTAAATCATTTGCCAGAAAACCACAAATTGAGGAACAAACCAAAACTAAGAAGCAAAAAATCTATTAATTCTTTGAAAATCTGGACAGTTGGGAGGTATAGTTCAGCTGGGGCTGTCTAAGTTTGCCGCCCTTCCCCCTCACAAAACCATGGCGAATGGAGCCTCCCTGCAGCCATTCCAATGATCCATTACTTTGCTATTTCACTCCATTTACCATAAACACTAATGTGCATACTGATTTACTTCTATGATGATTTGAACTTCATTTGAAAGTTTTATTTTGCATTTTACAGCACAAACACTAAGACATCTGCTAAACAAACTTGGCATTAAAACTGCTCTGCCCTTGAAACTCACATTCATTAAAACAACATTAAAACCCACATTCAAAGAAAAATACATTTTACCCGTGGCAGATAAAAATTAATTCTGGGCTGCTTTTAAATCATAGGTCCCTTGCATATGAAACATACATGTGCTCTTTGATGCACCTTCCTATTGCTTTGAACATTTTTCCAGTAAACAATGAAACAAAACTGCCCAATTCAGAACATTTCCATCATAAAAGTCTAGTCAAACTTCTACAGTCCACCATTATCAGTAAATAATATGCACAATCTCTGAAGTAGTAAAAAAGTCATCTAAATAATTCCACGTTAAATAAATCTAACTAATGAAGAGGTTGCTGCTAGCAATCACCTTTATATTTCATGACTTCACCGAAAAATAGTGTCTGATGCCCCTGAGGAATAAATTGCCTAAATTACATTAATAATAAGCTAGTAATATTGCAATAGGAAATGGATGGCAAACTGATAACAGGCTCACAGTTAGTGTCTTAACTTTCAGTACAGCAGCATTCACCCCTTATGAGAGTAGAACCAACAACCTTCTGCATTAAAAGTAAGCACACAACATTTTGTGCTACTAGCAATGTGAGCTGACTTAGCATAATCAGCACTAAACTTCTCTTCCCCTGCAGCTCTCAGTTCCTTGTAAAATCTACGCAATACTCAACTACATCTCAACTTCGCAGCACAAGAAGTCTGGAAAAAGCCAAATTTATTGGGGTGGGTCAAAAGGGCAAAAAACAGGAACACATTAAACATTGCTTGTATAATCTTGGAAAGCTGCTAGAATAAAATGCTGTGTTACCATCATACATTTTGCTGCCAAGGTCACTGTGCAAAATAATCAGAACAACATACCACTATGCCAAATCACCTGCTTTGTGAAAGAGAGGAAGACTGAAACTTAAATGGCTATCATTTAATGAATTCAGTTTTCACCATAGCTGTCAACCTCTTAGCACAAAACACCTGGACAAACCCAGTAATGAGGGAATACAGCCCTCAAACATATTCAGTGAATTCAGTTCTTGCCATAGCTGTCAACCTTAGCACAAAAAACCTGGACAAAGCCAATAACAGGGTATTACAGTCCCAAAAATAAGGACAAATTTCAAATAGTCATAAACTTAAAAAACTTGCTATAAAAAAGGTTGTGTTAGTATATATTTATTGCTAGAATAAAAAGTTGTTTTACTATGTCACAAACACAGGGATAAGATGCAGACTCAAACAGAAGGCACCCCAGCCAAGAATCAAACCAGAAAACCTACAGCTGTGAGACAACAATACTGCCACTGCACCATCAAATATGTAAGGAAGTCAACATTCAGAAACCTGAAGTCTGAAATTTAAATGCATGTCAATTTGTTAATCAGGACAGTCTGACTTGGAACAAAAAAAAAAAACACAATTCTCAGCAGAGGCCCAGGAAAAAATAATGCAGACATGTCTTTGTAACACAGGAGGACACAAAGCAAACCCACACAAACACAGGGAGAAGATACAGAACCCCCCCCCCCCCACACACACACACACAAAGAAGGCACCCCAGCCAAGAACCAAACCCAAGAACCTACAGCTGTGAGGCATCAATGCTATGTTGCTACCACTGCACCATCAAATTTCAAGCATTGCAATATTTAAAAACCACAGATACATACAGATATTGAGCAGATCAAATATGAGGCAAAAATCTGCAATTTTTTTACAAATGGTTATGGGTAGGGAATTCAGGTCTTTAACACCTGCATACAAGGTACAGGGTTCAAGCCTGAGGTATTCCCTACCACACCACCATGAGTAATCACACCAGTACAACATCCCACCTGGGGCACACACACACACACACACACACACACACACACACACACAATGTTTAACACGCCACCTTGAGACCAGCTCGGGAATCAGAAAGTCACACACACCAGCAAAGAATGTTTAACACGCTACCTTGAGACCAGCTCGGGAATCAGAAAGTCACACACACCAGCAAAGAATGTTTAACACACTACCTTGAGACCAGCTCGGGAATCAGAAAGTTAACGCTACCTCCTCGGAAAGCATCATCAACCCTCCATGCAGTGAGACCTCAGGAATCCTCCTCTCCATGACGTGAGACCAGCTCAGGAATCAAAAAAGAAAATATTTAAAACGCTACCTCCCACTCAGAAAGCATTTGGAGCTCCACTCCATTCCGACTGGCTGCCTAAAGCACACTGATGTCATCGTGCAGTAAAGCACGAAAATAAAGAGGATTTAAAACGAGCGCGAAAATAAAGAAAATTTAAAATGCTACCCCCCTTCTACATAAGTTGTACTAAAACCAGTACAATGCGTATGCCTCCTGACGTCCCTGGTAGGAGTGTCAAAGTCAGTTGCCAGTCGTTTCCTGTCAAAATTCCTGGCAGCAATGTGCAACAAGTTAGATGAATGCATAAACTTTCCATCTACCCCTGTGGAGTGCAGAACTGTCATGCACCAGTTCTCTAACCTTGCAAACTTTCCACATGTACTCAGTGCAATTGACTGTCCCCACATCCCTATTAAGATTTCCATGCGTCCACAAGAAGACAGATATCAATAGAAAAGGATGGGCATCTACCGGGAAAGTACAGGGACACAGTTAAGATGTAAGCCAAGGACATCACTGTCAACATTATCCATGATGACAACATACATGTCCAGTCCCCACAACAGGTGGCTATGGTTATCCATTCAAGCCATGGCTAATTACTCTGTACAGAGAACTGTCAAACCCTGCAGAGGAGGCCTATAATAGATCACATACAACAACATAAAATACCATAAAGAGTGGCTCTGGTGTACTGAAAGCCAAATTCAGATGTCTGGAAATATCCAGGGGTGCAAAGCAATACACACCTGAAAAGGCAGCACAGATGATTACTGTGTATGCTACGCTACTCAATATGCTAATAACAACACATGGTGGTCTTCTAGCTGCAGGTGTGGGTGAACTACCCCAAAAACCCCAAATCTCTGAAGATGACATTCTGCAGCTATCAGAGGAGTAGCAGAATGTCTCAGGAGGGAGAAGAAACAGGTGAGGGGATGGAGGGTCATACTTCTCAACTTCTCAGCATAAGAAATCTGGACAAAGACAGGAATAATGTGGGGGGGGGCAAAAATAGGGACAGATTTTAAATATTGCTCCTATAAACTTAGAAGGTTGCTAGGATAACAGGTTTTGATTTATTATATTTTTTTCTGAAGGCTATGAAGTCTGAAACTGAAATGTATGTCATTATTTAATATTATTAAGTGACTTCAATCTTCAATGATTTGCCAGAAGACCACAACTTTTGTGAGTAACAGACCAAAAACATGAGGCCAAATTTGGACATTCTGTGAAAATCTGGACAGCTGAGAGGTATGTGGTTGCAACCACAAGCCCAGGCCCAGGCAACTGCAGTGTCTGAAACACACCTTTGAGTCATGACAAGCCACACATACAGAAGTACACAGATTAAACAGTGATGCTCAGGTGCTGCCCTACCACAGCAGTACATATTGCATCTAATGGCAATTACCCAGTAGATGCACACACTGAGCATTAGGCATACCAACATAATTCTAACATATATTAGTATGACATATACAAATCTATCACAACACAGATAATCAACTCAGGCCACATGTGGCGCAGTTATGCATATAGACTCATAGCGGTGTATGTGTGCAAGACAACAAGGGACATACCTGTGTGAAACCCATTTCTATTTATCCACTATCAAAAGATGCAAATAGGAAACCAACTTCAGACATAATGGAGAACTGTTGTCAACATCATAAGCAGCATATATCAATGTAAAGTGTGGGTGTGGTGTAAAGTACTAAATGGAGTCAACTATGGTTAGTAAAAATGTCAGTCTCCCATGGCATCAGATGTCACAACAACAACAGAGAAAAATTACATTGCCAACGGTCTGCACAGCAATCATCATTGTCACATGGTGAGACTGACACTACAGGACATAGTGGTTTGACTGTCAATTTTACTCCAAAGCAGTCTAAGGTGCCTACACTGATGGCTCACACTGTGATCCTGTCTGCTCCTACCATATAAGGAAACACTTGGCCCAAGTTGCTCCACACAGGAGATGGACAGGAAGATTCCAGCATGTGTGGACACTCTGTTGGAAGGAGCATGACTGCATGTTGATTGTCTGGTTGTGAGTGCTGGACCAACATAGGATAAGTCAGCGACAGAAGTGTGTGCACATTGTAGCATAGACATTGATACCCAATGGGCAAGAGTTGGTCTGCTGAGAGGTGGCCTGCCTTTCCCATGTGGCACTTGGCTAAGCATAGTCAGGGCACACAGAACCTTGCTCATACTACAGCACTGCTGTATTATTGCGGTCACCAGAGATTCAATAAACCATGCAACAGACAAAATGCTTTCATTATGTGCAGCGAGTGCTGCCAAGACCTCACTGTGTCAACACTCCTGTCCTTCATGCAGCCCACCTAGCTGATGTGCAGCATGATCCATGGCACAGGCACATGCACATATCTCAGATCCATAACATTGCTGAGAACATTCATTTGCCTGTAGGAGTAGGCAGACACCCTCTGTCACATGCCCATGCACACCATTACATGCCTATGTCTACTGCACCAGGCAGTATTGACATGTTATGGGGAAATGTCAACATCACCAGCAGATTCAACATGGGACTGTGGTCTACAGGCTTCATTTCTGTCCACCATCTGATGTCCCTTGATTGTCAGAATGGCTGGACAAGTTTTAGATTAATAAGTTCATAGTTAATTATTAGGCTAGCTTTCTTAATAGGCCTTTCTAAGCCTATCCAATTTCCCTCCCATAGGTGAGAATCAAACACTGTACCTTGTTTCTGTGAGTCACCAGCAATCATTTCATACCAACCCTCACCTGTTTTCCTCCCCATCCTCATCCACATGACTGCCACCATCTGGGCGGACTGTATCACCAAATATGTGTCCTATGTGATAGTGTCATACTACCCATACTGAGACACATCAGATCCCACATCAGGATCATTGGATGGCTAATAGAGGATAAAGGCAGTTGAAGTGCTAAAGTAGACTCAATATGGTAGGCTATTATTATTCAGGACAATTAAAAAGCATGTTTTTTGTTAACTCCACAGTGTATCCATGCTTAATGCTTAGAGAAATGCACAGTGCATCCAGGCTACTAGATAAAATAAAAGGTCTGAAACTGTAGCAGATTAAAGCTATTAAATGTTAATGCTAACCAGGCTTGTCCTTGTTAACGCATGTCACTTCTACCAGTTCATCCTGTTCTTCTTTCAAAAGGCTCAGGGTATGTTTCTCTTTGGTTGTGTTAGAAGTGAAAAAGCTTGAAAAGTTGCTGCATGAAAAACTAGTTGCAGGATTTTTTTTCTGCTATTATCTTAACCAGAATGCACTTATTTAAATTTGCTTATATAATCTTGTCTCTGGCCAGGACTATATCTGAAAAGGGTTATTATTGGACTGGCATGTGTGCTTTGTTATTACATGAAATAAAATAAAATATGTAAGCAAGTAGACAAATGAGCCCAGGGCTGGATTAGCAAAGGGGATGATGATGCTGCAGCTCCTGGTCCACGTCTGAAACTGGCCTTGCTGATTCTACTATCAGTTTAGTTTGAAACCCTTTGCTCTTGTTACACAAAATACATAGGATCTCTTATAGTTTTCAACTCCAAACCCATGAGGCCAGAAGCATAGTTAGGATGAAGTGAGAGGGCAGCTGCCTGAGGGACAAGATTTTAGAGGGCACTACTGGCAGTTGCTAATGGGACTTTATTACACTACTAGCATTCAGTGACAGTTGGTGACTTCAAATCCAGTTGGGGAGCCAACAGAATGGGTGGGGCTAACTGGAATGGGATAGGACTGTATTATAAAAGTCAATGACCATTACCTGTGATCAAACAACAGACAAGGTTATTCACTTTCATCCACAAACTGCCTTAGTACGTACCATCTCAATATAGCCACAGACTATATGCACTTCACATGTCTGATGGGAGTCAACAAGACCAGCTTTTGGTGAAATGGAGTCCTAAACATAAATGACTCCATGGGCCTCCAATGTACACTATAATCCCCCATTTCTTATCATCCTGGCCTCATACAATCCAGATTAAATTACTTTCTTTTTCTTCACACTTTGTCTTACTTTTTAGCTTCCTACCAATGTGTTTAACATACTCATTTGGAGAAAGTAACATAATTAAGCTGGTGTCTAGGGCTACAAGGCTCATAGCAGTCATATGTTCTTCTGTGGTATATACCTTAGAGCTATTTTATGATCTTTTTATCTAATGATAGCCTGGACAAAAAAAAAAATCACAAACAAGGAAAACTTTCAGACTTATTTTTTCTTATAAGACAAAAATAAGGTGTGTTTAAAGCTTAATTCTCAAATCTAACAAAGAAGTAATCTCCCAATCAACTGAAAAGACAGGTTCTTGCAAGGATATATAACTCCTATTTAGCAATAGTACACACCTTCCTACTCCTCCAAAAAAGATAGTTAACTTCTGTGTATCCCTTTAGTGTTAGACTGCTATGAAAGTAAAAGCTAAAATGGCCTGAGGCATATATTACACACCTGAGCATCTGGGAAAAGAAGCCAAAGCATGTAAATAAATCTCCCTGGGGGACAGGGACAAAATGCAGACTCCACACAAAAGGAATGATAATCAAAAACAGAACCAGAAAAATGAGTACCGCTGTCAGCTATTGTCACACATTCTACCCAGACAGCCACTTACTGAGTATAATGCTGATGTTACACTCTGATGTAAAGTAAAAAAAATTATGACCAACGTGCCACTTTAGGTTACATAGCAACCCCTTTCCCACACACATGCAATCATTTTCATTACAGACAATCTCAAAACTCATCAGTTACAGCCACTTTATTGACTTTGCATACCTCCAATATCTATTTGTGTTAAAAACAAACAGACTAGAGTATTCCAGTTGGCATAATGCAAATGCACACTGCTTCTGCAAAGGAAGAATAATGGCTCTCATCTTCAAAAATTGCAATCATTTTTATCCTCAGATAGCCCCTGAACCTAGCAATTAAAAACAACTTCATTGACTGTACACCCCGGATATCAGAATGCAGTGATATTAAAAAATTGGATACAGTAATTTATTTTACCCCCCTCCTACACATACACACATTCACTGATGTGACCATTCGTTACATCAACTCGTATGATTGCGATGTACCCCTAAGATATTTGAGTGCACTCAAAAGAATTCATAAATACGTAAACAATTGTCACATGAAAGTTTATCTTCTCAGGCACTGTTATCAGAATATGGTGTGCAACCCCACCATGCATGCACGTGCATACCTTCTCCCCCACACAAGTATATATCTGATCTCTTAGCTCAAGAATCAAGGGAGAATTGTATTGTAAATTTCTTTTTTACTTGAATGTAAATCCTATGTACCTTAAATTGTCTGCATTTTGGAGCTTTTCTCCTCGGGTCTCCACTGAAAATAGGCCTCTCTAGACTAACCTGATTAACAAATCTCAAATAAATACATAAATAAAAAGGCTAAAATATAATGGTGGGGAAAAGACTACTGGCTTCATACGCTTAGAAAGTTTCTAGGATAACAGGATTTGCATTAGAATGCTTTTTTGAAGGTTATTGAGTCTGAAATTTATATGTCTGACATTATTTACTGACTGCAGTCATCACTGATTTTCGAAAAAAATCACAAATTTTATGACTATCAAACCAGAATACGACACAAAAAATCAGAGACATTCAAAAAATCAAGGATAGTTGAGAGCATCTGTGCTCCCCCACACACATGCATATCATGTATATATCCATGCATGTGTGCACATTTGAATTCACACACACACACACACACACACACACACACACACACACACACACACACACACACACACACACACACGTAACCATCAATTGTAACTTCTTGTATGACAATGACTATAAACCACAGATGTTTAATTGTGTCAAATAGTGAATAAATACATAAGTAACTGCCGCACAGGAAATTAACATCTTAGCTCACTTCTGTCAGAAATTAGAGTGAAAACAGCGGCACCTTCTCTCCTCACATACCTCTCAACCTTTTAGCTCAAGATTTAAGGAAAAAGATAAAAGTAATGGTGATGAAGGATCAAGAAATAATTATTAGAGCATATAAAATGCTGCATGATAACTGTAAGAATCAATTAGAGGAAGTTAAAAAGGATTGGGAAGAGAGCCTGGATAAGCAATTCACAAAGAAACAATGGGAGGATATATACAGTATGTATGTCTCCCAAAAATGCCACAAAATCTAGAAGATTTAGGATCTTTCCTTGGAAACGTTTACATAGATATTTCTATAACCCAGGTAGACTATTTTTCCTCAGGTAGATAGCAAATGTTGGAGGTGTGATTGCTAAGAAAGACATAATTAGGAACATATTTTCTGGGAGTGTAATGAGTTGGCAAACTTTAAACTGGGTGAGCAAATTGGTATGACTAAGAAAATGATTTTTGAGCTATGATACAGAATCAGAATTGCCTAGACATGGTAAGGCCTTGCTGAGTCTAATTTTGGTGGCTGCCAAAAACATTTACTAGAAATTGGAATTTAAAATCTAAACCACTTGTACTAGAAGTAGTGAATATAGTAACAGAGATAAAACAGCCAGAACTGGGATCTTTAGAAAAGGGTAGAAGCAAATGACATAGGAAAAAATGGGAACTATGGGAACAATACATACAGGGGAGGGATGAGGTTTAAAAGAATGCAGGATTTTAATAAACAATGCAAAGATTATAAGTGATGTAAAATGTTTGCAATTAAAATTATGTCTGTATTATCTGTGATGTAAAATGCTTGCAACTAAGATTATGCCAATATGGCTTGTTTGCACTTATATAAATGTATGATTGCCTATGTCATAAGTGATAATTTAATAAAGATGTTTGTTGTTTAAAAAAGTGTCAGTTGTTGCTTTTATACAGTTGAAAACTTGCTAGAACAAGTTATTAATTCAGAGGTCTATCATCATTTTTTAATCAATGAAATGGTCATTAATTTTCCAGGAAAAAACAGACTTTGCTTATATCTATGTACACTTATGTCTACGCTGTCTTTCAGTTTCAGCATCAGGCTGCCTTAATCATTTTTACATAATTTATATATGCATAGTTATTCCTGCATGATTTTCCTTGCTATTGTCTGATTTCCTTTAATTTATTAAGTGTGTTTATTGTGTGGCAAAGCTGTAGCAAGAAAATTTGGTGTGTGGTCAACGCATCCATTTGGCAGCCCCTTCTGTCTAAAAAAAACAAAATTTGACAGCTTACATACTGTAGAAAAAGCTTCCATACTGCCTGCCAACCATCTGCTTTTAAAATAAAAATGACAGTTTACAAGCTGTTTGAACATGTCCACTTAATAGCTTGTAAGCCGACAAACTCTTAAATTTCAGTATCTTCCACATGTTTGTATCTAGGGCAGGTGCCCAATTCACCACACCTTTCCTAAAGCACTGTGTGGTACTATATACTTGATTGCTGTTGAGATCTACTGACAGTGAAATAACATGCAGAATGAATTGGTTTATTTTACTAATACATGTTATATAACTTTCAGTACCATCTGAACTTTCTGACTGAAGTCCTTCTGTAAATTGTCTCTGCCCTGTAGGTTATGTAAAATACAAAGATGTTATTAAGCCTAAAGGAAACATTAAAAACTTGTGAACATTGTTTTTGTTATGCATTACTTGTTACTCTTTTCTTGTATCAAACCAAATCAGTGGAATTTTAAAAAGAAATCAGAAAAGGATATTGGCTGATCTTCTGAAAGACAGGCAGATGCATATATGTTCCCCTTACACAGAATGTGCTTACTTTTATTTCCTTTACAGAACAAAGTAATGGCATTTTTGTGTCGTCAGGAGTCAAGTCTGAAATACTTTAAAGAAATACAGTGCCAGCAAGAAAGGAAGATGTCAGAAGTCACAGTGAGTCAGTTTTATTTGTTAGTTTTAAAGTTGTTTTGTTTCTTTTACTTATTGTAACAACATTTTCAGGCTATTTCCAGTGGTTTGCAACAGAGCATATTATCAGAATTTGAAAAGCTTCACCAGTTTCTCCATGAGAAGGAAAAACATTTGGTCCAGCAACTGAAGGAGGAAGAAAAAGGGATTCTGAGACAAATGGGGGAAAACCTGAAGAAAATTAAAGAGGATATCAATGCTATTCAGGAGTCAGTCTCTAATACTCAGCTACAACAACAGCTGCAGCAACAGGATACCGTGACTTTTCTAAAGGTACACTTAGATTTGTTTGCATAAGATCAAGGGAATGTTGTTTAGATACTGGTATATTTGCAACATTATCAGCTTTGATTCACCTTATACATCTGCACATTTGCTAAGTGATGAGAACTTTGCAAACATAACACAACTTTTTAAAGTATATTGTCACACTTTCCACAGTAAATATAAATAACAAACACTTGTTAATGGAGCAATCCACTTACCATATACAAAGTCAGCATTTCCATCATTTCCATTGTCTGATGCGAAATCTGTGTTATTTTTTAAATTAATTTTGTTGCTAAGGATGGCCTTTCAAAAGATTTTGTAAAGCTGAATTCTCCATGACATCTTGAAGGAGTGAACCCATAATGCCTCATTATCTGCTTTATTGTATAAGCTACTATTTTACCATGCTAAGTGCAGTGATAGCTGAGTCATGGATCTTAGTAAGACTAGTTGTCAGCTCTATCTGTTAGGTGGAAGACCCTACAGTGAAAAATAACATTTGATGTTTTTTAATGAAGCCATAATATAAGTAAATACCTGTTCCACTTAAGAAGTAAGAAGTATGTTTTTTTTATTACCCAGGGTGCTTTACTGCTTTATACAAATCCTTACTAATACCTAAGTTGACTTCATTTTTGTGGGTTTGGTCATAAGGGAAAAACTGATTTGACAGTGAAATTAAATCATCAAAAAAAATAACATTTTTGTTTACATACCACCTGCAGCATTACGATCTGAATATGTATAAAGAAATAAAATTAACTGCAAAATGATATATAAGAAGTTCAACTATATATTTTCAGTTTTAAATATGAAAATTAAAAAGAAAATGACAGAGAAAAATCACATCATTAGCTACACACTTACAAAGCAGACTAAGAAAAAAAAAATGTTCACATGTGCCTGTCCAATTTAACCATTTCCAGATTTCAGGCTAATTGGCCATCGACTATCCCTTTAAAGCCTCTCTGATTTCTCCTTGTTGAATTTAATTTGTACAGCAGTACCTCAGACTTACCTCTTTCAGTGTACCATATAGTGTCCCCTAGTGGTTACACAGTTTAGTGCTTTAACCTGTTTATAATCCATTTAAAGTATATTTCTCACATTTTGAATCACCTTTGTCTGATAATTAATTTAATTTCTAGTTATGCTCTTAATGGTAAAGCTGAACTGATTTTGCAAAATAATGAAGATGATAGTATGTAGTTTGATTTTTTTCTTTCAGTTATACTGTTTATTCTCATTTGTTTTTGGTAGAACCACACCCATAAAATGGTGTCATAATAAGTATTTGTCAATGACTTACATAAGAATGCAAATCATTTTGGGTAAGCAAAGCCAACTCACTTTTTAGAAGAGCAGCTTCTCACATTGGTTTCATGAATACATAATCACGTGTTAATTTTCAGTGTAATATTTCTACCTGCTAAATATAGTTGGCAACTTGGCTTTCTAGGAAGAAATCAATACCAGCTGATGCACACTGCATGGGAATTTAGTAACCTACACTTTTGTTTAGGTAGTGAGGTAGTGTGGAATCAGGTTTTCTTGATATCATGGTAAAGGTTTTCAGCTCCAAGAAAAAAAAATTAGGTGCCATCATTGTCAGCAAAATACAATGCAAAAAAGCAGCATGATTTCTGCACCAAAACAATATAAGTTTGTATTGTACATGGCAAAGAGGTTATAGCCAACACCAAAGATGTGTTACTTACAGCTCCTTCAGAATATGACCAAAACACGTAAGTGTATTCCTGTTGAGGGTCTGTCTTATTCCTGAAATAGGTAATGAGTTTGGTTTATAAAGATTATGTAGGTTGGTAGAAATTTTCTCAGTTGTATGTTAAACATTGTGTGTGTGTGTGTGTGTGTGTGTGTGTGTGTGTGTGTGTGTGTGTGTGTGTGTGTGTGTGTGTGTGTGTGTGTGTGTGTGTGTGTGTGTGTGTGTGTGTGTGTGTGTGTGTGTGTGTTGTAAAAATTATGCATCTAACATACCTGTTAAATTCTTAAGTTTTCTTCACTGCCCTATTTTGATTCAGTCATATAGCTTTCCCTTGTATTGTACCAAAATAATCATGTCATATTTCACTGTTTATCTTACTAGTATCTTAAAATGCAAAATAACCTCAAGACTGCTGTTAGAAACTGATCTTGAATATACCCTAAGTGGTAAAAATCCCTTGTATTTATTTTATGATTTTGGGGTACTTAAAGTAGACCCTGAGCAGTATCCTACCCTCACCAAGAATGATGCCACAATACAGAGACAAAATGATCAGTCCTGCAAGTGCAGGCAAAGAGGGATTTTTTGTGGCTGACAAAATTTGCAGATGACTGCAAACTGGGCACCATAATTGATACACTCCATCACACACAGACACTCCATCAGAAGGTCAGATATAGAAATGGATAACTGGTGCCAGAGCCATTATGCTTTAAGCTAAAAAAAAAATGTCATAGTCATACCTTTGGGAAAAACAGAAACCCTAATTACCACATAGGTGGTAAAATATGTTAACTACAACCATGCCCAAGTCATTGCATTTCTTGGCTTCCTTCATGGTGTTTCCATTTATTTTGTAAATTTACCAGCACTGCATGTAATTATACAGTAATAAAGTAAATGCAGAGTTTCATAAGTAGCAACAGTATAATTTATGGGAACTAGAAATGTAATCTAATAACAGAGTTGTACATATTATAGATATCAAAATGGAGTTAGAACTGGAATCTTTTACTAATGTAATAATATCAATGTTCTCAGTGGTGTAAGAAAAGGCAACTATTGATCCATATCTATTGTAGATGTAGAAATGTACCTAACCCCAGGATAAACTATATCCCTAAATATAAAGAAGTACCTATTAATACCTTTCACCACCTTACTCACCCTTCTTCACTAACTTCCTTTCTTCAGTCAGTTTCTCTCCTATCTCTTTTTAAATATGCTATAACCCAGTTTTTCTCTCAGTTCATTTTGCAGTTCTTTGTATTATACTAACTTACATTTAATTTCTCTATATTTCACTATAAACTGGCTAAGATTTCTCTGAATGTTAAATTATTGCCATATAAGCTGACTCTATTCTTAATCAATGTTTTCACATTATCCTGGGGGCTCAAAAACTTTGCGTAGGCTTACCATAGAGCATACATGGAGTTTACATGTTTGTGTAGTGTGCAGCTGTGTACTGCTCTGAAATACAAATAAGCATGTATTTGTGGCTAGCAACATTGCTAGCCAGGAAACCATGTAAAGCAACACAAACTGCATCAGAGATGTAAACCTGCTCACCTACAGGCAAACTAAGTTAGAGCATTTGTGTGGAATGCCACACTGATTACTGAGGTTATCATTAAAGCAATAATATATATATTTCCGACATAATACATATAGGTTTATACAGTGCAGACTATTGTGGGAACCTCTGTCAGGCATACTACACAAAAGCTGTGTAAATGTTCCATAAGAGTACATAGACTGCATTGTAAATATACAGTTAGGAGAAGTATGTGTATTGAATAAGGACACAAAGATGAATTGTAGGAATGTACACAGGGAAAAAGGACATGTGGAACATGGTACTGTATAGCAGATGAAGACATGTCAATGAAGACAGTTGTAGCATGAACACAAATCACATCTCAACATGATACATTATAGAGTGCATAGTGAATGTATATGTAGAATGTACCAGTACACAGCATGATGTCACAATATGAACAAGCAAATCTTTGACATCAACAATTGGCTTAGAGTCTGCAGATAGTCCAGGGAGATTTGATATCTATCGCTCTGGAACTAGATGGTTTACAAGCCATGCTGCTTTGCCAGAGATGGTCTGTACCTAGTCCCTTTAGGCTGATGGATAATGGCAAGGGTGCTTACCTCACAAATAGTGGCTTTCTTAGGCAATGTCACAGAATTCCAATGTAATACAATTCAGTGGAGGCAAATCTTAGGTTCTGCTGCTTAATGTTAGGAGTCTAAACATGAAGCTGTACTAGAGGAAATTGACAAGCTGCTAGATGACAGATTTGGCAAAAAATCACACCCCTGAAGTCACAAGCAATACCTCAAAGCATACCTGACAACATACCTCTGCCAAGTGTCTGTAGAGATCAGGTTATATCTCTGCTGTCCAAGGCTGAAAACACAGCCTCACAATTATCAGATAACATCCCAGGTTGCTTACTAAGCAATCTACTGACAGCACAACCCCAGTGCTGGGAAGTCTGGAAACACAGGTATATAGCAATCTGAACTTCGAAAAACAAGTTTCCACAGTGGTAAGGAAAGATTACTATGTCATACACCTCATAAGTAAAGGCATCACATCCAGGTCTACAGATGTTGTAACACCAATGTACTTGACCCTGAGCAGACCATTAATAGAGTACAATGCTCCCTTTTGCTTATACCTCACAAGACACCTGCAGCAGTTGGAGAGACCACAGGGGTTTCTCAACAAGAAAATACAGGACCTCCAAAACAATCCAAGATGTATGTGACTAGATTGAAAGCCATCTCACTGTACTCTGTATCATACTGTCTTCTGAGGCATGACTTGTGCCTGGCCTACAGGTCAGGCTCTGACTCTGCACTGATAGAAATGCTGCACATCCTCAAATCTAATGGCAATCTAAACTTCCAAATCAGGTGACACACAGTGCCTGACTGACCCTATTCAAGCACAAACTAGACAAATGGATGGGAGACCACAAATTCACTCTGGGTGTGGCACCCATGTCCCTCATGGATAGGGGTAGTCGGTGTTGACCATATACTCACTCCATGAATTATATCCACCGAATATGTTCAGTAGGTATGCTTGTGATAAACATGTCTAGGCTTGTAAGGGATTAGGCCTGATAGCCTAGTAGTCTCCTATTAAATTATGAACGTATATCACACAATGACCAGCATGAAACAGCAACCAGACAGCAGTAAACTGTGCCTGATATGAACATTACATCTGTATAGGCATAGAATATGAATGCATTACAATGTCACAGTAGCAGCACCACTATGTCTGACTGTTAACACTGTCACATTGCAGTATATGGAGTATGATAGCATCATTGTATGCTGAGAAGAACATGTTGTGAGCACTGCAGGGCATAGTTGTGGAGTCACATCCCTGTGTAAAAATTGTCTCATATGTGATTGTTATATGTATAGATGCGCAAGTAGCTTGCTGTCAGAGTACAGCACCTGTATGTGTAGTTAAAGTACATTGCAAACAAAGTAGATAATGGAATACTGTCAGAGTGCATGTTACACAGGATGAGATAATAGTTATTTGTATGCAACAACATGATGTTTCGAGGAGTGCTGAGAAAAAGCTGGGAACTCACATATCATTTTAAAACTACCTGTTTACAGAGTACATTACTTAACACAAGCATCAGAGCACAATTCTAGCTTTTTCAGTGTTGGAGAGTACTTTATAGCTGATGACATCAACAAAGTCTGGGGAGAGGAAGATGGTAATAGATGTTTCCCACAGTGGGAGCAGAAAGTACAGTTTTGTACCTACCATGAACGTAGATGTTCCAGTGTATACACTGCTGCAGTCATCACACACAGGTTATTCCGTCAGCCAGGTGTCCTGCAGTCAGGCCAAGTTCCAAAGTCTTGGTCCGATTTTCAGTCAGTTTTCTGTCTCTAGATGTCAGGTGCCCCCAAGGGAAGGCAATACATAATTCTAAATAAACATACATAAGAGGTAAGAAGAGGGATGGTGGAGGGTTCTGACTGCAGCAGTGTATACACTTGAACATCTATACTAGTGTAGGTACAAAACTGTACTATGTTCACTGCGTTACACTGCTGCAGTGGCAAAGCCAGCTTTGGTTTTTGAGTATAGCTGTAAGTGGTAATGCTTGGTAAAGGTGTGCACTGAACTCCAAGTTGCAGCCTCCAGAATATCCTTGGTTGGTACCCCTCTGAGGAAGGCTGCTGATGTGGGTGCTGGCCCCATGAATGGGGGTCTAATGTCACCAGGCACAGGTTTCCATGTGTGTAGTAGCAGAAGTTGACAATGTCCTATCCATTTTGAAATGGTCTGTTTTGAAATAGGCTTACCTTGTGATCCTGTAGCATAGAATACAAACAGTTGGTCAGATTTGCTGAAAGCCTTTGTTTTATCCAGGTGGGTAAAATGAATGGTTTGGTTTAAAGCCACACTGATACCACCTTAGGCATAAAGGTAGGTTAGTTCGTAAAGAGACTTGTCTTGATGGAAAATGATGAAAGTTCCACTGCCATTAGGGCCAGAAGCCTGAGACTCCATGCTGAAGTTATTGGCACAGCAGGGCAGTTTTCCATGATAAAATTGCCAAAACAAAGTTGAGGTCCCAAGTTGGTGTTGGTGCCTAGCAGGGTGGTCTTATGCTCTTAGCCCTCTGAGGCATTGGTCTGAGTAATGGATGTGAAAAATGTAGGAGGAAATGTGGTTGTCATGAGCTGAAATAGCTGAAGCATGATCTTAATAGATGAAAAGGAAAGACCTTTGTCTAGCATCCTCAGCAACATTGTTATATCTGAGGAATATTTGGGACAAGAGGATGGGCTCCCTTTAAGGTTCCGCACAGACCCTTTCCAGTTGTCTGAGTATATTTTCCTGGTGCTGGGCTCCGCCTCCAAAATGACATCCATAACAGCTTTTAGAAAGGAGTGTTGACTGATTGTTTAAGTAATCCACCACCATGCCAGTAGGTTTAAAGTCTTGAGCTGGGCTGGCAGAATCTGATTGTTTTGCTGAGTCAGCAGGTGAGGAATTTGAGGTAAAATCCATGGAGGGGCCTTAAGCCATGTTCCTTAATATTGGATACCAGTGTTGGCGTGGCCAGTCTGGAGCAATGAGTATCATTTGTCCTCTCTTGTCTGGAGTCTGGCATGGCATATAGAATGCAAGATGCCATGAATCCCAAGGCCCGCAGAATTTTTCTTGCAGGAGTTGGGTCTTAGCTGCCACATATTTTTTGGAATTGAGTCAGTTGTCCTGTTGTTCTTCTGGGTATTAAGCCATCTGGGCCATTGTATTTGCTGGCACCCAGGGAATATTATCTCTGTGAGGGCACTAGTTTTTAAGCAAAGGGCAGTGCAGAGAATTGTAATGAGTTGAACCTGCTAAGAATCTGAGATATCTTCTGCAATTTTGTCTGATAGGGATTATGCAAGTATGCCTCCCTTGAGGTCGCCCAGCATGGGAAGAAGTTGCTGTAGTGTCAACATTTTGAATTTGGGAATTTGGTAAGTGTTTAGAATTGAAAGGTCCAGAATGGGTTCCAGGCTTTGTCCTCTAGGACCAGAAAGAGTCTGAGTAAAATCCTTGTCCTGCTCCTGATTACAACCTTTCTTGAATGGCTCTCATGTCCATGAGTGCTGTAATTTGTCTTTGAGCCTCTACCCATTGATTTGCGGCAGATTTAGCATCTTTTACCCTTGGTAAAGTGTGAAAATGGACCTGTATTCTGAGATACAATATTTAGAACCTACTTGTCTTTTGTAATGATGTGCCAATTGCTTACAAAAGTGCTGGGTTTTCTCCCAAGGGGCTGCCACACTGCTTGGCAGTCTGGAGGGTAAGCTGTCAGATGTTTCTCTGAGTTTGAGGCCTGTCTTCTCCTCCTTTCTGGGTTGTGGTGCCCTGTCACGAGGCTTGTAAGAGCCTTGTGGCTGACCTCTGCCCTTGGGTGTCTGTTGTATTTGCCCCTGAGGTCTGTCAGTAAAAAATCCTTGACCTTCTGCATAGATTTTGCCTTATCTTCCATTTTCTTTAAAACCTCTTCTGCTTTCACATCAAATAAAACATCTTAAGGTAAAGTGCATCCACAACTTTGCTTTAACATGATCAGGTAAACTTTGTTCTTTAACCAAGCATGCTACAGAAGCTTCCAATTAATCAAATCCACACTGTAAGTGTAAAGTCACTTGTCACACTTGCTGCATGCAATCAAATATTTCTGCATTTCCTGCTGCTCTGGGCTGACTAGCAATTTTGTTTAATTTTGTTTTAAGTTATTGCTGATATTTCAGCATGTGAACTGGCAATTTGCTGGCCCCTGCATAGAAGGTAGCTGAGGCTAGAGTAGCTGAGACTCATCCTCTCTTTCCCATCTGTCTCTTCTCAGAGGGTACAGGGTAGGGCTTTTTTAGTGTAGCACTCTTTACCCCACTGGGAAATGGTTTCTGGGCTTCAGCAACCAGCAACAGGTATAGGATAGAATTTGTGAGAGTCAGGGACTCTGGAGGTAATGAATCTGGATTAAGGCTAGATTCTGAATAAACATCATCCACAATGTCTAGCACTGGTGGAATAGCAAGGGGTCTGTGCTGAGGCAATAGAAGAAACTCTCTGAGCCTTTTCTTAGATTCAGAGTAATCTTGGCCTTCCCAGTGAAAATGTTCCCTCATGGTATGCAAAGTCTCCCCAAAAGAATAGTCCATTCTGAATATCATCCACAATGTCTAAGAATTGGCGGAATAGCAAGGGTCTGTGCTGAGGCAATAGAAGAAACTCTCTGAGCCTTTCTTTAGATTCAGAGTAATCTTGGCCTCTAGTGAAAATGTTCCTCATGCATGCAAAGTCTCCCCAAAAAGAATAGCCCAGAGGGCTGAAGGGATTGACTCTTCAGCATTGGAATCTTCATATGGGGAAAGGAGTAATCCTGCTCTTCAGAAGAATCTGAGGAAATGGAAACCTGGTCAGATGAAGCGTAGTCTTCCTCCTGTCTAGGCCTTTTATCAGGAGGTGGGGATTGACTCTTCAGCATTGGAATTCATATGGGGAAAGGAGTAACTTGCTCTTCAGAAGAATCTGAGGAAATGGAAACCTGGTCAGATGAAGTTTAGTCTTCTCCCGTCTAGGCCTTTTATCAGGAGGGGATGGGAACCCTGATCAGGGTAATACTGAGAATGATGAACTGGGCCTCCTACTTTTAAAGGAGTTTTTTTCAACTTGCATAGGATTTAATATAGTAAGTAGGTCGTCGAAATACACCTCAGCTGAAGTACCTTTTCAACTACACGAGTTCCCCTTCAGCAATGGTGTTGGTAGGGCCTAAGATAAAGTTTCTCGAGGCCCCAGCACCTCCGCTTGGGAGTCAGGAGGTAGCCTGTGGTTCTAAATCAGCGGTCATCAGGGCCGCGTAGGGCACCCACTGAAAAACTGGAGAACCAGCGATCAGCCTAGCAGAGCCTCGTGTCTGGTTTGATTTCCAGCTGCCCGTCCTTATCTTTGCACTTTTATACATCCCGTCATCAGTTGTCCTTAACGGCATGGTATAATTAAATTTTCTACCAAAACAATGTCGGGTTATGAGGTATTTGCTTGCTTCCCACAAGAAATGCAATTATTAGTTTTTTCGATCGGTCTGAGGCAAGAAAACTTCGGGAAATTCAAATTGAAAAATCCTTGTGAGTAGGCCGACCGGCACTTGCAAACTGCTTCTGCTTTGGGTTGGCATTGGCCAGCTTTTTATACCCCTGTCGGGAAGAAGTGACCACAACTGACACCGGACCAAGACTTTGGAACTCGGGCTGACTGCAGGACCGCCTGATGGCAGATAACCCAAGTGTAATGACTGCAGCAGTGTAATACGATGAACATCCCCATGGCACACGTCTGGCTTTTATAAGACTGCAGGACAATTTATAGTGGATGACATCAGCAGTCTCTGTTGAGAGGAAGATGGCAATAGCAGGCCCCCACCTGCTGGTGTAAAATGGTCTCTCTACACACACACACACACACACACACACACACACACACACACACACACACACACACACACACACACACATATCAGTTGACCACAGTGGGAACAGAACTCCTACCTATCTAAGCAAATGACTATAGATGTCTGTATTTAACATAATGCCACAGCACCACTCTGACACTTACAAGGCTGCAGAACAACTTATAGTGAATGACATCAGCAGTCTCAGTTGAGAGGAATAATTCAATAGCAAGCTCCTACCTGTTGTTGTAAAATGCTCTCTTTAACATCAAGCAAGTGCTCACATGCACATACAAACCATTTGACCACACTAGAAACAACCCCCCTGCTATCTAAGCACAATGACTACAGACCTCTGTATTTAATGCAAACACTATTGCACAAGTCTTACTCTTATAAGGCTGCAGAACAATTTATAGTGGATTCCATCAGCAGTGTCTGTTGAGAGGAAGATGACAATAGCAGGCTCCCACCTGCTGGTGTGAAATGCTCTCTCTAATCTCAAGCAAGTGCTCTCTCTCTCTCTCACACACACACACACACACACACACACACACACACACACACACACACACACACACACACACACACACACACACCAGTTGAACACAGCTAGAACAGAACCTCTACTATCTAAGTACACCAACTATAGAAGTCAATAAGTAACCCAAATGCCACTGCAGAACTGTGACTTTCACAATACTGCAGGAGAATTTATAGTGGATAACATCATCATTGGATGCTGGGGAGATGTTGGGAGTCCTGTCTGAAATGGATAGCTAGGCATGTCCAACTGTCAAAATAGTGGCACTCCATGAGAGTGCAGTGATGACTGCAGGATATGCTACTATACTTTTTGACTAGACATACAGACGCACACTGGTTGACTGCAGTGAGATTAGAACCTAATTAGGTACACCAACTAGAGAACTCATTACTTAATACAAGTTCCAGAGCATGTGTGTGGCTTTCCCAAGGTTGCAGGACAATTTATAGTGGATGACATCATTATTGGATGTTGGAGATATGATGTTGAGAGGCCAGTCTGTAATTGATAGCTTGGCATGTCCAACTGTCAATATATTAAATATCTACATTTTACCACACTGATGAATGAGGAAAGTGTAGTATTTTCTGCTGTGTTTCCAATGTGCAGGCATATTTTATGAGACAGTTTTACAAACTATATGGAAACAGCTATCCACATTACTGCAACTATTGTAAATTCTCATTGTGTATTGTCATTATCAAAATGTGCATGTTATATAAGCAAGCATTTATTTATTTCTGTACTGCAGTTGATTTATTTGTGAAGCAGTACTGAGGTTGCAGTGCATGGGGAGGTAAGAGATGCCTGCAGTGTAAATATGTGTTCTTTTCTTAAAAAGTGTCTTCTCCTTTGTTGTACTTTTGCATGCACTTTAATGGCAGGAAGACTACCTGGACAATAAACAATAGTAATACATGCTAATGTAAAGTTTCAACAGTGCAACGCCATAAAGCTGGTTTGTGTGGATGGGAAGTGTTTGCACATGCAAGATATATATTTCTACTGCTTTCTCTGTTTGCACATAGTTAAACAGTGAGCAAATGTGAGCCTCATTCGCTAACATTATGTGAGTTCTGAATACTGAGTGTATAGAACACATCTGCTGTGTAGCTGACTCTGTAGTACCAGGTTTAAATGCACTGACACAGATGATACAGGGTTTGAATTCATGTATATCTAATAGTTTTGTATATGTATTGAGAATGCAAAGAAATAATTCTTTATTCTGTATTCACTTTCTGTTACTGTAGCACAGCAGGTTTAAGTGTCATTGAGCGGAGGTAAACACAGCAAATATGAGACATTCACCATCACTTAGTATCGGTGCTCGTTGCCAATGTTTGGCAAACACACAAGCCAAAAGGTGAAGGGCTCCATTTTGTTTGTACTTATGTGTGTAATATGTGTTTTTTTTATTTTTATAACCAGATTAAAGGTGTTAAAATGGGGTAGATAAGAAAGTGGTGAAATGAGAAGCAAGCAGGGGGAAGAACAAAGAGAAAGCAATACAGGAATGTGCAGGAGGGTATAGGAAAGAACCCTACCTACCCACTACTTCAACAGTGTGAAATTAATATATGTACAGAATATTAGCTGAATTTGGATTGTCAACTCAACAAAAAGGGGTGACAACAATGCAATCATGTTGTATAGCCAAATGGTACAAATCAAATGTGTCAAGAAGACACATGTGAGAAGTGGAGAGCTATGTATGGGGTGATATATATATATATATATATATATATATATATATATATATATATATATATATAAGTCTTATTTTTTTTGAACTTCAGTAAGAGAGGAATGCTGGGTAAAGGATGTATGTTTTTCTGGATCCATTAAGTAGGGTAGATCAGGAAGCAGATGCAAATAGGACAAACAAGACATGACACAGGGATAGTGAGGGACACAAATTGTTGTGGGACACCATGATTGGGATTAGGGAGGGGACAAAGCAGGTCCATGGGGACAGTGAGAATCTAGTCCTCATCTGCATGACTTTCATCACTGTCCCCTTACTCTGCCAGCTGCTGGAGTGCTTGACATCTCCTTCTCCTACTACAGACCATAATGGAGAGAAGGGTCTCCATCCAGTGTAGGTGTGGACCAGTGGTGATTTTGCAGGGATGGATGACATGGACACATTTTAATGATATATATCAAAACAAAAAAGAGAAGAGGGTTGGGGTGAGAGAAAACAAAATAACATTAGTACCATCATGTGTGACATACAAAGTACTATCACTTTAATAAAAATATTTTATCTGCACTTTTATATTTCACTATACTTCCTAACAAGTAATAACTATAATTAAGGATTGTTCAAAGTAATCCTTGCAGTGTGCAGATAATGCACATATGCTGGGTCCAGTTATACAGAACTAGGTTAACAGTGGTACATTTATGCTACGTGTGTAGAAATTATTTAATTCAATTTAATTTTAAAAGATTGTAGTATATTACATTTAGTACTTGAACCCACAATAACTGCCTACAGTCACTTGACTATAGTTGTTTTGTGCTATGGACTGAAGCATGCATGCTTGCTTTTACAGTTAGGATATGCATTGCTTACTTTGCTACAAGTGTATATTAAAATTAAATTTTAAGAGAAAAGCTGCAATAATAACTCTCTTGTGCTGCACACATAATACTTGCTTCCATCAGTCTCTCCATATGTTCAGCATGGGCCCACAGATATCTCATCATTAGCTGTGGAAGAAAGATAAGAGAACAAGAAAACAGCATTATGCATACCAGTCTGGCCTACACATGGATTTCTATATATTATAAATTCTTCTTTATTAGCATACTTACACAACTGTGGGATGTTCCCAGTCCTGAACTCATCCAGCCACTGGTTGAATGTGTCCCTCTTCAGCCTCTTTAGGTCATCGTAATAGTGCCTACACTGTTCTCCAGTGTGTGGAATGCCAGTCACACTGGAGACAGCCTTGGCCAGACTATTCCAGGGTTCAGACTTATATTGGGAGCCTGTATAGTCCCCCTGCATAAGCCTTTGGCTGTGGTGCTTTACAAGTAGTTCAGTACAGATCCTCGACTCCTCAACACCCCACTTCTTCTACCTAAATTGGGTGCCTTCTCTTCTAGCACCAGACTTGTTGAACTAGAGAAAACTGCAATAGATGAGAACGATTTCTCTCCATTTCCTGCTATTCCGTTTACTGGTAGTGCACAAACCCAAACAATAATGCCAACTGCATTTGTGAGATATTAAGCAGAGAGCAGCTGTGCCAAGCAGAGGGCAAAAACAGTTTTTGAATTTGAAAGGTTAAGCTGACACTGGTCGTTAGTTTGAGGGTTGTTTGCTTCTGTAACTTTTAAGTAATTTAACTGTACAGACATGCACTGGACATACATTTTACACCATGACACATTTTTTTGTCTGGCTTTACACACTGATAAAATTACTTTTTACTATGTGGGATTCAAACCTATGCATAAGGAGCAAAACATTTTCTTCCAAAGTGGTGATTTATCATCACTGACACACAGAAAGTGCTTCTCAGACATATCAGGAATCACATATAAATACACTTGACAGAGTGAGGCATTAACCATGTATGTGTGTCACCTGACTAGGTCCTAGGGTTTATACATTCATGTGTCATGAGTTTTATTGAAGTCTGAAGGCCATCCAAGGGCAGATACCACAATTTTCATTACAGAAATATAGTAGTCAGTATGCCTTCAGTCATACATATAATTCATATAAGCTCCACTGCTATACATAGTTATTGTTTTTGTTACATAAAATTATGTTTAACTTTTGTTTTTTTGTCACATTTAATATAAAGTGAAATGGGACAACAGAGAAAAATATTTGAAATTTCCTGGATTAAAACCCAGACTATCTGTATTGTAGCTCTACACTTACACCTGCTGCTACATAAACAGCTACAAAACAGTTGGATATTTCTCCAGTCTTTATTAGCTTTTTGTGTTAACCATTGCACACATTCAATTAGTGTGTTTGCATGATGACCAAGAAAATTTGATACAATGTATGAATTTTGAAATTGTATATTATCTGCTTCCTCTCTGCAGATGTTCTACACCTGCAGATCTGGGGGGGGGGGGGGGTTGCCACTTTGAGGGTTTGCATGATGGACAGCAAAAAAGCAAACAATGTATCCTTTCTGAAATTGGAATGCCTGCATCATCTCTCCAGGTGCTCTGTCTACTTCTTGTGTGGGCCTTAGACCATGTTTGCATGAAGGTAAGTTTGCATGGCAGAAGCAAGGCTTACCTTGTTTTACTATGCTGAAAAGTTTTTTAGGTTTCATCTTTAAAAGAGAAATGTGGGATTAGAACCATGATTGTAAATAGTATGTACTGTGTTGTTCAGTGTATTTACCAGATGTGTTGCACAGACAGTTGATTCAGAGTTGTAATTTATGCAGTCTATATCATTGAAGTGAGTTACATGTAATTTACTGTATTTATCCATTTCACCCTGTTTGTGCTAAGCCACAAAGCTATTAATATTAAAAAAAAGAAAAGAAAAAAAATACATACATAAACAATATTGCAAAATAAATTGTATCACACATTACACTTTTTTTTACAGAACTCTGGATATGAACTGTCAGAGTACTGGACCTACAAAACACAGTAAGGTGTCTTATCGCTCTTTGCGATAGAAACATCTTTAGAGCAGGAATGCAAATCAAAGTGAATACAAGAAAGTCCCAAGTCAGCAACACTATTAACACAGCATTAGACAGTTTTTCACTCTCAGTTGTTTGCACATATATCAATTATACATCTAGTGCAATGTGTGATCACACATCTATTTATGACTATTATCTGCAGCAAGGGATCTCTGTCTTCTCTGTGAATGGTGTTCATTCTTCTGTTCTCAGAGCAGTAATCTTATAGGTTCATAGGTTGATACTATACAAGCCTAGTCATAACAATTCCCTGGCTATTTCGTCCCACAGTATTTACTTCCCTGGACCCCTGTCTAACAGGATGACTGACGTGATCCCCGGGGTGAATTTCCTATCTCCCATACAATCATCAAGCTTCCTTTTGAAGAGGACCAAAGAGGCGCTCTGCTTGACATGTATGGGCAGTCTATTCCAGAGTCTGGGGAGTCTCTGTGCCAGGAACCTATCCCTCCAGCATGTTTTGTTCATTGTGATGACAAAGTTTAGATCCCTAGAGCATGTGTCTCTGAGGGATTGGGATTTCTTTAAGTGTAGCATTTCCAACAACTCTAGGTTTGACATGGCCTTGTATGTTAAACAGAGATTGCTTCTGAGTAGACGATATGCAACAGAATATAGGTGGAGTTTTTTTTAGACGGTCAGCATAGGGCATCTGCTTTAGGCCTGTGATTCTTTTAGTGAGGTACTTCTGCAGCCTTTCCAGTTGTTGCAGATGTCAAGAAAGGTACATACCAAATGGAGTGTTGTATTCTATAATGGGTCTAATGAGGGATGAGTACAGTGGGACAATGATCTCCTTTTTTCTGGATGAAAAGCCCTTGGTGATGAGGTGTGCCACATAGAAGGATTTCCTGACTGTTGTGTCGATGTGGTTATCGAAGGTGAGACCACTGTCCACCTGTGTCCCTAAGTCTCTTATCACACTTTTGGTGTTTAGTATACTGCCACCTATGCGGTAATTCATGGGTACATGCTTTTACCAAAGGGGATAACTATACATTTCTTGGCATTGAGCTTGAGCCCATGGCTCTGGCACCAATCATCTGTTTCTGTAAGGCCCTTTTGTAGAATATCCACATAATTTGGTGATTCAATAATGGCTCCCAGTTTGCAGTCATCTGCAAACTGTTACATGCATTATGTAAGGGCTTCTGAATAAATGTCCTTAAAATGAATGACAATATTAAGTGGAAAATTACATGCAATTTTCTACAAAGGCAGGGGAGTTTGGATATGATTGTACAGAAACTGAGAAATGTGTGCTGCTTACTTACATTTTAAACCCTGATACAATGATTTCCACACTTTGGAAATGAAACCTCTGTGTACACACCCACTGCAAATCAGAGAGTCTGAATTGCTGCTGTGTTTTCCTTCTCCCTACCAGTAGGCATTCACAGTTGCAGTCCATCAGCAACAAACACTGTGATAGTGGCCATACTATGTTTGCACCTGCAACACTGTGATAACATTTTGTTATTCAGCAATTCAAATGAGTTCACACCTCATTTGCATCTTCTCCATGTTGAAAGGCCTGAGTCTACACAATAAGAAGTTAACCATGCAGCTAGAGAAGCTGAAGCTCAGGAGAGTTGTGTATATAGACAACACAGAAGAAGATTGCTATTACTTTTGGATTTATCTGCACAGAAGACTGCTGATCTGGCTAAGGTACGATTGAATTTTTTAATTACACACTAGATTTGTTAACATGTTACTAGGAAATATATTTGTATTTCACTGACTCTGAGAAGGACATCATTATGCAACCCTTTCACCAACATGGTGCCTTTTTGCTTGACAGAAGATGTGGGGATATGTCGGGAAGAATGAAAATCTGGAACTGGATTGTGACTTATGTTAATCCTGTGGGCAGACACAGCAGGACATATGATCAGGTGCATCACATACCCACCGGTATGATTTCATCTGCCCAGAAGACAGCAGCTGCAGTGGCCTGTGGACAGCTAACTACTGGGGGGCTGCAACACCACTGACACCAAATGAAGAGTTCATATCCACTGTCAGGGATCCAAAGAGCTCAGTGGAAAGTGCCCAACAACCCTATGTGATTGATGTTGGTGCTTCTGTTTCTGGGAGGTCAACTATGCTTCAGGAGATGCTTTAGGTAGGCTTACCTCTGTCAGTTTATAAATATCTCTGGTATAGTCAAAAACTGAAGGCAATACTTCAGCTGCTTAATGAAAATAACTTTTCTTGGGGGAGGGGACTAGTTTTAGATTTGCTACAGTTGACAATACATTCTGGTTCATTATGCCTGGCCGAGGGATGGAGGTATCATCCAAGTTTCAATAAAATGTATAGTTAATAGACATATAAAGGCCAAAACCAGTTTCCCCCACTGTTACTGTTATTGTGATGATGATGTCCTTACATTTTGCTTAACTTCTTCCAGTGACATCCTCTATAACAACCTTTGATTCATCTGTACCTGGTAAGCCAAACATTTTTATTTCAGTAAATAAAAATAAATAAAATAAATAAATACTGGTGAGCATTTAACAGAAATATTCATTTATCTGTATGTGTGAGGTGGGTGTCAGAAATGTGTGTGTCTTCTGTACCATGTGTGATAGTGACACCGCTGTTATTTTGTTAATGTTTATTTAACTGTAATAATGTATTGCTTTGTTTCCTGTGTTTGTTGCTTATTATTACAGGCTATCCTGACAGTGGAATTTTAGGACTCTTATGACCTGATGTCAGAGTATCGGTAGACTCTGGTCATGATGCTGGGCAAACACAGGCACAGTTAGGAGGGTGCAGAGGTTGAATCCGACAATGAGGTTGACATTCAGCCATTCCCTGCATTTTCATCGGACATAACCAGTAGGCTTAAGCAGACCTATTCCAGTGAGACCTCAGATATTGGACAGGTGGAGGGTAAGACACTTGATCAGGTTACTGTGGTTTCTGCAGCTTCCCTGTCTGTTTGACTCTGGCCGTAGACAAAGTGTGGGTGAGTTGTTCCAGTTGCTCAGAGGAGGCCTGCTGTCCACTCCCCACCTGATCCAATTGTGTCTTTTTGTGCTACTCAACATATGTTTAGGGCCATTATGGAGGCACAGGCATGATCCAATAGGGCCTCTGAGGATATGCTTAGGGTTGTAGATGTAGCACAGGCTGACATGAGTGACTGCCTCAATCATGTTGCCAGTTCAATGGATCAGATGAATGACACATTGAAATGGGTGGTGTCTGTGATGGAACATCTGCTGGGAGGGGGACGGCATCCAGATGGGCGTAGGACAGCCAAATGATCTGAAGTTAGCCGATAGTGTCGTGCCCAATCATGCTGCCACAGTGGCACTGCTTCTATTCTTCTGTCAGTGGCAGAGGTGTCCACACCCATACATGGCAGACCATGGGGTTGTGGTCCTGGACATACTTGTAAGGACAGCTCATCCAGCAGACATCAGCCACCTTCAGGTAGCAGCAGTGCATCTGCCTGTGGGTGTGGATGTGTCAGTGCAACTCCTAGCAAAGTTAATTCTTGGGGTCATGGATGACAACGATGAACTATCACCTGTACCTTGCATGACTCACACCTGTTTGACATACCAGGATGTAGATCTAACACAGTGCTTGGCTGTGTTCTTGCAGACACTCGCACACCATTTCAACAGGAGGGCCCATACAGACACACACTCATACAGCTCATTGTGTCTCAGTGGACATTTTATACTTAATCCAAATGTCTGCCTGTTTCTCTTATGTACTCACACACACACACACACACACACACACACACACACACACACACACACACACACACACACTCTCACTACTTTTCATGTCAGCTTAGACCTCCTGCACCCCGCCCCACCCCCAACACACTGTGCAGATGATGGTAACTGTGCCATAGCCTTGTCTTCTATCTTTTGGATTCAAAGATATATGTCTTTAGTCTGATGCTCAGGGTGCATAGCTGGCATGTGTGCATGTTTGATGCCTGAGGCCTACTTGATAGAGGACAGATGTATTCACGTAAGTCACTGCTGTCAAATGTTAAAGTAATTTCTGTACAAATCAAACACCTTTTGCTTAATTACATTACCAAGTATCAGTATGTAAGAACATGCCATTGAATTATATTATTTCACAATTTTTTCAATATTTCAGGTTCAACGCTTACCTTGTAAATGCAGCAGATGATACAGTTTTAGTTCAGGGCTGAATCTATCTGATGTTAGGAGTACACAGATATTACATGGTAAGTAAAGGTTGTGAGCATTGCCTGGCATCTATGTAACTGTATGTATGTGCACAGGATGAAGGTTTTAGCCCCTTAGGTGGTGAGTAAGTGTGCTGCTATGCATTGCCTTTTAGAAAATGCAAGAGCATATCGAGCTTGCCTATGTCTGCCTACAGAACTACTTCTAAATTTTGAAATTTCAAAACTTCAAATTTCTTATGGTCAAGACCATAAGATCAAAGTTTTGAAACTTCTAAATGATTAAATGGAGATTGCTGTACAGTGCAGAATGTGATATATACCGTTTTCCTCACTGTAGTGCAGTCTCAGAGTTGGTTTGTTTTATTTAGTTATTTTTTTTTATTTACAGTTCAAATTTTCAAAATGTTGATCTTATTGTCACAACCATAAGAAGTCCGAAGTTTTGAAACTTTGACATTTAGACATAGACCCCAGTCTGCATCCATGGCAGCTTCTGGTTCCCCCCTGACTCCTCACCTGCATGTGGCTGTGGTGACCTTGCTAGTGGTGGTGGGATGTGTGGGCCTTCCCCGTGTTGATCCTGCTCAAGCTGTTTCCTCAGGATGATGTTATGCAGCATGGCACAGATGGTGAAGATTTCAGGACATGTACGGGGATTGTACTGCAGGCCCCCCCCCCAGATGTATCTAGGTACCAGAACTGTGGCTTCAGCAGCCCAAACACATGGTCTATGATATTTCTTTTTTGAGCTTGCCTCTCACTGTGGTGATCTTCAGTATGTGTGTGTGCATTTCTGATGGGCGTCATCAGCCATGGTTCCAGTGCATAACTGCATTCCCCCAGTAAATGACTCTGTGGGATATCACCCCAGTGAACAGGCCATACAGTTGGAAGTTGTGCCAGATATGTGAGTCATGGTAACTGCCAGGGTAGCCAGCGCACACATATAAGATGATTTGACAGTTAATGGAGTGGAAGCCCTTTCTATTGATGTACTCTATTCCCTGTTCCCCAGATGGCACTTTTATCTCTATATGTGTACAGTCAATGGTACCCAGTACTTCAGGATAGTGTGCTATAGGGTAAAACTCCTACATATTTCTGGCCCTGAGCTCAGGTGTTTGGCGAAAATGTATGTACTCACTGGCTTGTTGGAGCATAGCACTCAGAAACTGATGGAGGATCCTGGATGATGATGCCTGTGACACTCTCAGCATGTTCCCTGTTGGTCTTTGAAAGGTTCTTGTAGATAGAATTCTAAGTGCTACATATACCTTTCTCTCCACCAGTATTTGTTTTTACTCAGTTTGCCCTTCGTCTGAGTTGAGGACTACAGAAGTTGCAGAGTTCCTGTAGTGTGTCCCTATCCACCCTGTAGTGCTCCACAATTTCCGCCTCATGCAGAGTGTGAAATGTTAAACAGGGTCTCAACATCTTTCTCCTTCTTGACCATGGTCCATTAACAGCAGCAGCAGCATAGATTTCAGCCTGTTGCACAAACACATTAATTAAAACCACAGCAGTCCCTAACATTATTTAGACTCTTTTTTTCCATGGCTGCATTCCAACAGATTTTGGAATTCATAGGGAAAACCATTACTGAGTCTACACGGTTGCTTTATAATTTGTTGAATAGCTGCTCCATCTTGGATTGGATGATTAGCATACAGTTCAGCTGCTTATGCTGTAATTTGCATGTCACGATGTTTACTGTGTTTGTGTGGCCGGTGAGCTGCTCTGTGTGCATTGAGATGACATGTTAGCAGACTGTGTAGGCTTTATTGAATCTGCCCCTCGGTCTAATTTAGTATAATTATTTAAATAGTAGATGCGTTTATATTATTTTTGAAAATTAAATGTTTCTGTAATACGTTGGAGCTTTTCACCCTGGGCCATCACTGAAAATGGGCACCTAATCAGTTGGACTTTCCTGGTAATCAAATGTCAGTAAATAAATAAAATAATAAGTAAAACTAAGAGTCAGCTTTGCTGCATCCTGCATTTTGAGGGAATTCTATCCCTGCACATTAATTTAGTTTATTATGTTGTGTGGCTTTACTGATGGAAATTAAATGCACCACTCCAGGGTTCAAATCATTAACAAAAACTTCCATAAGAGAAAAAATATTAATGCTTTTGGATAAAATAAGTTCACCTGATATTTTTATGCTGTTATTCCATTTAGACAGCATAATGTGCAAGTTCACAAACTTTCTTTAGTATCAGTAAATGTTTATTTTAGAGCTAAGTAGTTGCCATTAGCATGCATATCAAATGTATACATCTATCAGGGTAAAAAACACATTATAAACTCTTTGTTCCTAAGTTTCCTAAATGGAATGTTTTAAGCAAAGGTTTAGGAATGAATTTCCCGGAGAATAAAGGTGTTTTTTTTTTTTTGTCACACTGAAGTTCATTCATTCAGTGCAGCTTCCCACTGCCCCACTTCTACATAGGATCTACCCAGCTAATCTCCTACCCCCCCCCAGCTTAGTCCAGTATTGTTGGGGCCAGTTGTGGATCCTAAGGGCATCATGGGGGTTTAGCCATCTTTGCATCCATCTGGAGGGGTTTCTTTTACATGCCCTATCCACTCCCCTCCATGCCTCCTATGCTCATTGACAATGTGTGAGGGAAACTCCTCTTTTTGGACCATCTCTTCCCATAGGGAGCATCATCAGTGAATGCCCTCCCACCCAGGATGGGCATGCCCATCCCACCCTGCAGCTCCATCAATCATTCAACCCATTAATCGAACCCAGGTCACCTGAGTTGTAGCTGAAGCTTTATTCCTGTATGCCACCAGAGTGGCTAAAGTTGTTGTTTATTAAGCAATTGTTACATATAACAAAGTGATTGTCTTTTTATAAAGTTTTTGAAATGGCCACAAAAGTTTATAAATGTAAATTGTATCTGGGTAAGTAAGATATTTTGAAACAGTCTTGCGCATCTTGATAATGTATACCTGCAACATTCCTTTAGTTATGGCTTATTTCTAAACCCAGGTTTCTGGCAGCATAAATGGATATCTCATGTGGATGCTTACAGGTTAGCTATTTTATTTGAGGCATATGTTTAGACATCTGATTTTGAACATTACTGAACAGGGCTACTAGAGAAACAGTTCATTAAAGTTATTCAGTAAAAGACTTTTTTCTCTAACAGCTGCCATGTTTGGAGGAGGAACTAATGGATTCCCTCTTGGTATGAGGATGAAACCTGGAAAATGAACAGACGCAAAGGCTGCAATACTTTCATGTCAATGCTCTGCTATTCTGACTAGTGCAAAAAGAGAGGGTCTATGTTTGTAGTCGTGTTTATTTTATGCTGTTTGTAGTGTGGGGTCATTCTGTATTATGATTCTTATATGTTAATGATTGTGTGGATACTTTTTGAGGTGATGCACATTACAAATGACTCTGAAAAAATAAAGATTTAGGATGGAATTAAGGAAGGCAGGCTGCCCTTTTCGTCCTCCTCACTTGTTTATATTCTTGCATATTTCTAAAAGTAGTATAAGCACACCAGATTATTCCAGTCTCTGAAACAGTAGTACTAGTTAGGTGTTGCATCTTTTATAGAGAAAAAGAAAAGCATGTGATTTACTCTGTAACCATTTAAAATGTCTGGGCTCACAATACCGAGTCTCAACATATGGAGACTGAATGACGGAAAATCCAGACTTACATATTCTAAGTCTGAGATCACCATATCTCCAAATATTCCCTTTTCTCTAATGTATGGTAATATCATTTTTGGCATATATAGGTTCAAGGGTGTGTGTGTGTGTGTGTGTGTGTGTGTGTGTGTGTGTGTGTGTGTGTGTGTGTGTGTGTGTTGGGGGGACTTCACTCCTGCAAAAAGGAAGTTTTAAGGAGAAGAGTGATGATAGATATTCACTCTTCTGCTGCATTTTTATCTTTTTTTCTCCCTTTTGGAACTCGGCATTGCAAATCCTAATATTTCAATAAGTAGGCAATATAGCTGAAATACCTGCCCCAGGATTCAGCAAGCTCTGCACAATGTGCAGGAATAGTGCAAGAGCTGCTGCAGGTGGTATGGCTGGCATGTGATCCATAAATAAGCTCCCGGGACTTGCACAAGCGCTCCTGCACTATTCCTGCATGGACACAGCCCATGTATGCTAATTACTCCATTTGCTGGTGAAAATCATGCAAATGAAGTGAATTAGTGATCCAGGAAGCAGGCTGATGTCTGTGCAGGAATAGTGTAGACTACAGAAATGTATTCAGCCAGTAACTGAATACATTTCTGCAAACTACAAAACAGAAGCATGACAGCTCGTACAAATGCATGTATTAACTTTTCTTTTTTGTCAGCCGATTTCAGCCGTTTAAGCACAGGGCAGTGGTGTGCAAATGTGATTGGCCCAAAAAAAAAAAAAAAAAAAGCTGGAAATAAGCTTTTAAACCAAAATCATTATTCTGCCATAATAGTCAATGGCATGCATGACAGAACAAGACCATAGAATAGTGGTTTCTAAGGGGGAAGGCTGAGTGTCGAATTTATAACCATGCATTAGAAGTCAATCCTATGCAAATGTGGGCAATGATACTGACTCACAGATTTCCCCTCAGTGCTAGCCTGCACCCAACCGTTTTGGTGTATAAAGACCACAGTGTAAGTCTAAGAGCTAGATGACTTCATAAGAGGGTGTGTCATGCATGCTGTAAGCTTATTGGAGCCCAGTGGCCCGTGTTTGCACTTAGCTAAGCACAGCTGAGGCAGGGGGTGTGTCTAAGGAAGTGCAGTGTGTGACTGTGTCCAGGGAGGGCCAGTTTCTGCTAAACTGTGTTTACATTGCCTAAATGGGTGTGCACGACATGTACTGTGTTTTTTAAAAAATAAAAAACAGTAAATAGAAGCTTTGTTCACAACTGAGCACTGGGTTTGTGCGGCTCACCTCGGGGCTTAAACAGGAAGGCAATGGGAAGGGAAAATAGTAGTAGGAAGGTAATCAAGGAGAACTAGCATAGCTGGCAGGTGAAATGTATCAGAACCAGCCAATTACACAGGTAGCAGCCCAGCACACAATTATAAACTATGCAAACAACTTTCCCTCTGTTTTTTTCCCCACAAACTCTACACCATCGGTGTACACAAATGGGGAAATTTTACCTAACAAAAGCAACAAAATGATAGGGGCTGCTTTTGCTCTCATAAATCAATATGTGGAAGAGGCTGAGGGTGGTGAGGATGAAAATGCAGATGACCAACCCACAGTGAGGAGAGGGAGAAGAGTGTACAGACCCAGGGTTACCTACTAGGGTCTACATGAGCTGGAAATAGTGGACCAATATAGGGTGGACAGGGACATCCTACAGCAAATTGTTGAGCTGTGCCAGCCATGCCTCACACACAGAACCAGCAGAGGGGAACCCATCCCAGTGGATACCAAGGTATGTGTAGGCTTAAGAATACTACCCACAGGTACATTCCAAAGGCCAACTGGGGATATCCTGGGGATCTCACAGGCATCAGCATCCAGGGTACTCCACCAGTTCCTGGATGCCATGTCAGCACATGCCACTAACCATATATATTTCCACAACACCCGAGAGGCATTGACCAGCAATATGTGTCTCTTCCATCAAATAGCAGAATACCCTGAGGTAGTGGATGATATAGACTGCACACGCATACACATCAAAGTACCAGGGTAGAGTCTGCATAAAGCGCAAGGGCTTCCCCTCCATCAACTGCCAGGTCATGTGCGATGCTCAGGGCATTATAATTAATGTGTGTGTGGCAGATCTGGAAACTGTCACGACTCCCACATCTTGCATATGATGCTGGGGATAGTGGCTGATGACACCCATCAGAAATGCACACACACCCAAATAAGAACTCAATAATGAGGCACACTCACAAACCAGAATCAAAATAGAGTATGTGTTTGGGATGCTCAAGTCACGGTTCCAGTGCCTGGAAATATCCGGTGGAGTCTTATAGTACTCACCAGCTACATGTACCCAAATTGTCATTGTATGTGCCACGTTACACAATATGATCCTGTGGAAACAGCTGCAGTAGGAACAGCATGTGGCAGAGCCACACAACCCCGCCCCACCATTACCAAGGCCAGCACAGGCACAGAGTGACTCAGAGGAACAACCTAAGCCCACCGCTGTAGGTAGAAGGAGGCATGCCCAGTATGCCCAGGCCTTGGCAAAGAGGCAACATATAGCATGTACACTAACACAGTAGGAACCTAGGGAATGACACCTCTCTCTGACTCGCACATACAGTAAAAGGAATGCCAAACATGACACTACCTGTGTTTAACCATGTATAGGAAGTGTACTATTTGCATCCGACATAGTCAGCCCTCCAGCACCATCCTCAATACTGGCACAGCCACAAGGTAAGTCACTCTCACTATCAATTGCTGAATGGAGTAGTATGTTCTGCTACTTTTATCTATGGTATGGATGTGAGCATGCAAGGGAATCGGGTGGCTGAATGGGATGGCAGCAGATAGCAGCACCTATATCAGCAGCATGAAATCCATAACAAATACTGCAGAACATGTGGTGGGCCAAATGTGTGTTCACATGACACACACATGCATGTCATTGAGGCTCACATACCCAACAACAGTATCAGCCAGCAGGACAGGTGTAGATGAACACAAAGAAAGGCTGTGGTAACACCTCCAATTGATGCCAATGGACAGCAGCCCCCCTCCAGACCTTCACAGACAGACTACAACAGGTCAGGCAGTGGGATGTTAGTTCTGAAGGGTAAGAAGTCTGAAACTGAAATGTAGGTCAATAAAACCTAAGATCTGTACTACACTGATATGCCTCTAGTCTGCATGATAGGTCAGAATGCAGAATGAAATGGAAGCCAACAGAGTACCAGAAATACCAGTACAGTCATAGCAAATGTTTACAGTTGTCAGGTGTGTGCCCACCCCACAATCCTATGTAGAATTGTAGTAACATGTACGTGTGAGTATAATAGTGGAGCACAGATTACTTGAGCTGGCCAGATTAGCAGGATAGATTTTTGCATGTGTACAATATGCAGGGCTCTGTGTGTTAGGTTGTTGTGTGTTGTATATTGTGTGAAAGTTGTCAGCATGTAGGCATGGAGGGTTGTGTCCTGGTGGCCAATGGCCAGTACTGTTGACAACAAGGCCAAGCTCTCACAACTGCAGTGCCAAACACAATGTATCCCAGCAAGACACAATCCAGCAGTAATCTATACTAATTGTTCAGATGTAATATCTGTCACTATCTGAAAGATGGACATGGCATGAATGTGGATCCAGACATATAAACAGTACTCAGGTGGAAGTACCCTAGACAGAGAGTGTATAAAATGTTACTGTCAAATGGACACACCTCTGGATTTGTACATACAGGTTAGTAGCACATTAGTTGGCTGTGTAGTATGGAATACTGATGTAGTCTGACCAAACACTGGAAGACAACAAAAGGCACAGGTATGAAGTACTGAGAAATCGCTTATGTCCCCACACAAGCCAGCATAAGGGAAATGCCCCATGTATATCTGTGAGTCAGCTGGAAGTAGCTTCCATAGCACACATGCACTCAGCTCACCCCATCAGCCACAGGTACCTCATAGGTCATATCCCTGCTGTTGGGAATGAGTATAATATGACTGCCACTTCTGTATGGGAGTACCCACAGAATGCAGCATGCTGAAGAGGTGTCCCATGCAGGTGTGTCACTAGCTGTAAGCAGCACCCTGCCAGCATCCACACCAATGGATTAATAAGGACAGAAACTATTGCCATTAACACCTTGCATACCTACCTTGCCATCCCAGGGGAATACAGTGGCTTGCAGCCTGGGACTGTAGGAGTGACAGAATGCACTGGCCTGCTACACATGGTCTGCATCACTACCAAGTGCCCTAAAGTCCTCTGTCAAAGGTCTGTGCCCGCCCGTACTGCCAATGTATGTTATCTCATGGACTCCCAAATAATGACATAACACAGTCCACAGAACACAAATGCAAGGTGATGTTGACAAACCCCAGTAGCATGTCCACTATGTCCTACTGCATGAACTGTGGACCAACCCCTAAATACTGCTGGGATGAAGTGATAACTATATGTATACTTATTAGATATTGTTTGCATAATGTTAGGAAGAGGATAGAATAATGGGGGGGGGTAGAAACATGGACGCCATGGACTGTGTGAAGTCTGAAACTCTGATGTGTGCACATACTATCCTTGCCTGCAAACACAGGAATGGGTGGCTACAAACCTGCTCATAAACCACAATGTGAAGGGGTAATGACCAGAAATATGAGCCCTGCCTCTGGGTAACCTGTGTGAATCTGTACAGCTGTGAGGTATGGCCACAGCATGATATAGCCATTCTGTCATGTCAATAGATGTACAAGCATGGGATCCTCAACCACCACAGTACCAAGGTGCTGGACCATTTACACAGACCCATCAAAAAGTATCTGCAGCTCCCCCTCCAGAATGGCATGATTATGCAAGAGTATGTAGGCTGCAGACCACAATACTGGACACAGCTTTATTCATCTTGTATTCCCCAGGAAATTACTGCGAGCAAATATGTATACCTGTCAGTAGTTGATGACATAAAACATCACTGTGTATAACAGTACACATGTCTGAATATCTCCGCTAACACCAAAACCATGTAGCAGAAGCAGCACAGACACAATTTACAGTATCCCACTATCATTTGCCCATTGTGACCTCATATTGCCAACCTATCTACAGATATCCCACAGAAACAGGTTGCTAGCTGTAGGTGTAGAACATAAATGCCTGCACTGGAGTACAACCTACCTGGAATGGAGTCACACATTCAATACAGAAGGTCATACTGGGCATGCTCCCACACTTAAAGAAATGAAGCCCATGTCTGGCAACAACAGTGGACTATACATATCTGTCAGTCGCAGATGTCTATGCACACACTCCACATTGCACACCAGTCATGCTTTGCACACACATTGGATAAGAATGCATACATATATCCAAGGACAACACACTATAATAGGTCAAACATACACATACATAAATATGGGAAAGAGAGTGACAGACAGTGAGAAAGAGCTTCCCATCATGAGGCTTGTCCCACCCAGCACACATACAATTGGCCAATATCACATGATGTGCAAATGTCTATCACTGTAGACATTTGCTTCTGTTAGCCCTCAGCACTATAGCGTCTGTGGTGCTTGTGATAACTGTGTAACATGACAGTACAAGTCATTATTCATCTAGCAGTTGTATATGCAGTCCTATCAAATGTAAAGTTGTGTGTATCCTTCCAGAGGAATGGTTTATGGCTTATCCACACACACTGCACTCCCCATTGCCATACTTTAGCTAGCCTGCTGATGTCATTCACCTTGAAATACACCTTTGGAGAAGGACTAGTCCTTTAAGCTCTGTGGCATGTGCTACAACTGTGTAATGCTATAGTGTGATGTACTAGTTAGGTAGGAGTTCTAATACCAGACATGGTAACTTTGAAACTCTGTGTATGTGTTTGTTTGTGTGTGTAGGGAGCTGTACTTTTGAGGCCAATCACAGTCACTGCACTTTTCATTGCCCTACTTTGGCAAGCCTGCTGATGTCATTCACCTTGAAATACACCTTTGGAGAAGGGCTAGCCCTATAAGCTCTGTGGCATGTGCTATGACTACGTAATGCTGTAGTGTGATGTACTAGTTAGGTAGGTGTTCTAATCCCAGACATGGCAACTGTGAAACTCTGTATGTGTGTGTGTAGGGATCAATGCTTTTGAGGACATTCACAGTCACTACACTTTCCATTGTCCTACTTTAGCAAGCCTGCTGATGTCATTCACCTTGAAATACACATTTGAAGTAAGGCTAGCCCTATAAGCTCTGTGACATGTGCAGTAACTGTGTATGCTATAGTGTAATATACTTGTTAGGTAGGAGTTCTAATCCCAGACATGTCAATTGTGAAACTCTGTGTGTGTTTGTTTGTGGATAGCAATCAATGCTTTTTGAGGCCATTCACAGTCACTACACTTTCCGTTGCCCTACTTTGGCAAGCCTGCTGATGTCATTCAACTTGAACTACACCTTTGCAGAAGAGCTAGCCCTGTAAGGTCTGTGACATGTGCTGTAACTCCATAATGCTATAGTGTGATGCACTAGTTAGGTAGGAGCTCTAATCCAAGACATGGCAACTGGGAATCTCTGTGTGTGTGTGTGTGTGTTTTTGTGTGTGTAGGGATCAATGCTTTTGATGCCATTCACAGTCACTACACTTTCCATTGCCCTACTTTAGCAAGCCTGTTGATGTCATTTACCTTGAAATACACTGTTGGAGTAGGGCTAGCCCTATAAGCTCAGTGGTGTGTGCAATAAATGTGTTACACTGTAGTAGTAATACCTAGTTAGTTAAGAGTTTGAATCTCTGTACTGGCAAGTGTGTGTGTGTGTTTGTCATCAGTATCCTGTGTGGAGATAGCTGTGATTGTGTAATAACAGGACTCACTGCAGGCTGGGTTTTGCAAAATTCTTATAATGAGGACCTACTATATGTCACAATGTCCACTTTACAAGGACAACAGATGTCAAACAGTAGAGAGGCTGGTGTAGACAATCCATACCCTACATGTGACATTATGGATCAGTAAACAATATAGGCAACCCTTGTATTACACAGAGAACACTCTCCACCTATGTCTCATACACAAACACACTTGGCTAGGCAACAACCACTATATTGGTAGTCCCCTGCATATTGCCCACATATAGTAATCATGGTGTGATTGCAGTGGACTACAGAGGACATGGCACCCTGTTCCATCCCTACAATAGGGAAATAATTGCTTACAATGGTACTTTGCTATGTTCCCCACTGAACGCTTGCAACATCTGTAGAGTCTGCAAATGTAACCCACAAGGGGAATACCATGCCTTATACATATGCCCTGTATGGACAGATGCCGCTAACACCAGTGAATACCTGTATCATGCTGTCAATGAAGGTGCAGGCACCACCTCAGTTTCATAGCCAGTTCTCACCATATGAGGTCAGGAATGCCACATCAGATGATAACAATCTGTCCACACAACATGCCCCAGAGACCCCAGGTACACTTCCACATGTCACAGAACATGCATGTGGGGCATGTGCACAACCCAGACACTGTCCATGTTATGGAATATAGAACACATACATGGCAAGCATTGCACAACACTGGCCACCCACAATAGTAACCCAGATGAGTGGATGGTGAATACTACACCCACCTGTGTGGGCCAATCCAGGGACTACACCCCTGAGCCACACTGGAGACTATTGTCATGTGGCCTGATGCCAAGGTATACCCTTTGCCTAGCCTTGTAAAGCCTCTGGCAAAGTCAACTACTACACACCTGTGAAGCAATGAAGCCATTCATGTCAGTAGTGACAAGTGTGTGTGTGTGTGTGTGTGTGTGTGTGTGTGTGTGTGTGTGGAGATTAATGATTTTGAAGCCATTCACACTCACTATACCTCCCATTGCCTTACTGTAGCATGCATTCTGATGTCAGTCACCTTGAAATACCCTTTGGCCATATATCAGCCTGATAAGCTCTGTGGTGCATGTGATACCTGCATAATACTGTACTGTAGCAAACTAGTTAGTTAGGAGTTCTAATCCTGACCTTGTCGACTGTGATAATGTGTGTGAGTCCCTGAGAGAGTGTGGTTGTGTGTATTTATTTATTTATTTATTTATATTTGTTTACGGGAAAGTCCGACTGGACACAAAGTCCTTTTTCAGTAGAGGCCCGGGGAGAGAAGCTCCACAGAGAAATTACATACAGATACATGGGTAGACAGTGACCAAGGTATTTTACAGCAGTGATGATGATTAACATGACTAGCTCCAAAGAGAAATTACATACAGAATACATGGTGTAGACACTGGACAAGATATTTTTCAGCAGTGATGATGATTAACATGACTAAGTACAGGAAATTATTTGTTGATATGGCTAAGTACAGAGAAATATTTGCTAAAAATCTAAGTAATAGCATAAGCAGTCAACAGAATAAGAATACAAAACATACAAGGCTAATATTTAGAATTCCCAGTTAGCAAATTATGTAACAGCTATGGTTGTGAACTAGAGAAAGAAGATAGTTAGTGAAACTTTAGATTAGTCTGGTTTTAGGCATGGGCAGAGCCAATGAGATTTTAGATGTGATTTAAGAGCAGGCTTGAAGAGATGGCTAGGAAGGGTAGTAAGGGAGGTAGGAATGTTATTCCAGAGCTTGGATATGGCACAGGAGAACAGTGCTTCCCCTGCAGAGTTGTTGGCTTTGGTGACTTGGAGCAGGTTTTTATTGGAGGAGAGTATGGGGTCTGGAAGAGTGGTGGGGGTTGGTGTAGAGTTTGAAGTGCTGGGGTTCTGAGAGGGTAGTTAAGTTTATGAGCAAAGGTGAGTTGGGTTAGGTGTAAGAGTTGAGAGAGCTCAAGACAGTCTAAGTCTCTAAGGGAGACACAGTGGTGGCTGCAATAAGTGGTGCTGTTGGCAAATTTTGCAATTGTATTGTAGCATGCTTCGAGTTTGTTTAGGTCAGACTGTTTTAGGGTTGTAAGTATAGATGACGCATAGAGTAATGTGGATAAGAGTTGTGAATTGGTGATAGAGATTCTAGCTTGTTTGTCGAGGTATTGGTGGTTTCTGTAAAGGGTACCCAGTTTTTGGTGGACTTTTTTTATTGTCAGAAAAATGTGGGTGTCAAATTTGAGAGTGCTGTCCATCTGTACACCAAGTAGTTTGGTGTGGGCTGTTGGTGATATGGAGATATTGTCTTTGGCCAGGATATTGAAGTGAGAGGTGTTTGTGGTGGATTTGGTGGGTTGGAATATAAGGAGTTTGGTCTTGTTTGGGTTGAGGAGGAGCTGAGCATTAGATAGCCGGCTTTCAATGGAAGAGAAAGATTCTTGTGTGATCTGTTGGAGTTCTGTTAGTGTTTGGGCTGAGCAGATGCGGGTGGAGTCATCAGCATACTGTATGAGTGAGGCACATTTTGTGGCAGTGTGTCAGCTTTTTGTGAAGAGGGAAAAGAGAAGGGGACAAAGGATGGGGCCTTGGGGGACCCCAAGGGTAACAGGGAGGCAAGGGCTATATCATTGCCCCAGACTACTGATTGCTGGTGGCCATGTAGGTAGCTGTGAAACCAGTTAGTAGCTGATGTAGAGAAGGAAAGGTTTGATATAGTACAGAGTAATTGGTTGTGAGACATAAAGTCAAAGGCTTTAGATAAATATAGAAATACAGCGAAGGAGAGGATGCCATTGTTTTTGTGCTGAAGGATAGTGTTTGTGAAGGAGATCAGAGCTGTAGTTGTGCTGTGGTGTGGCCTAAAACCATGCTGGGTTTTGGCAAGGAGGTTATTGTTTAGGAGGTATTTGGAGACCTGTGAGTTTATGCATTTTTCAAGTATCTTGGAGAGAGGGGAGAGGATGGCTATGGGGCAGTAGTTTGAGAGGTCAGTGGAGGGACCACCTTTATGGAGGGGAATGATGTGGGATATTTTCTGTAGCGAAGGTACATAGGATTCAGATATGGAGTGGTTTATTAGCATTAATATTGGATAGGCTAGGACATCAGCTGCTATTTTTAGGTATTCAGCAGGTAGGTTGTTGGCTGCAAGTCTAGTGAGTTTTAGTTTAGTTAGGAGTTTTCTTATGTAGGAGGTGGGTACTGTGGAGAGGATGAAGATAGGAAGGGGTGGATTAGAGAAAAACCACAAGAAGAAAAACTAATAATTCAAACGATGAAATGGAATCCACTGGCAGGTGCAAAAAAAGTACACTAAACATATAAAACACAATATTTATTCATAAAAATCAATAAAAGGTTAGCACTTTCGTCTCACAATTATTCAATCCAAGAAACTTCATCAGACCAATGGGGGTGGATTAGGGTTGGTAATGGGAGGAGTTGATGTAGAGAAGTGTTTTTTGATTAGGAATAGTAAGGTTTCTGTGAAATGTGTATTGAAGGAGTGAGATATGCTGTGGGTGGAGATGGGGGTGGTTGGTGGGGGGGGGGTGTTCATTTTTCCTGGACAGAGAATAGAGTTAATTGTGGGCCAGAATTGTTTGGGGTTGTTATTTAAACTGTTCAGGGATGTTTGATAGAAACAGGCTTTGTCTGAGTTTATTTGTTTTTTGACCTTATTTTGCAGTTCTAGGAATAGTTGTCTATCTCAGGAGTTTTTAGTTTTGTGCCAGAGTTCCCATATTTTATTCCTAGCTTTCATTAGGCCTAATGTGGCTTTTTGTAGCCAGGGGGATTTTTTATTTCAGATTTTGGTGTTTTTTTGGGGGGCATGGGAGTTAAGTATGTTGAGGAAAGTACTGTTAAAGAAGTGAACTGCTTCGTCTAAGTGGGTGTAGTTTAGAGGTACCCAGCTGTTTTTGAAGGGAGGAGATAAAGGTGTTTGGGTTGAAATTAGTTTTACTGTGGACAAGTCTGTAGATAATTGGTTTGGTATTATTTACAATGTGTCTTATTAGGAACGTTGGGGAATGGTCCCTAAGGGAGTCAGGTAGACAGCCAGATAAGTAGGAGTGAGAGCTTTTGTTTACTAAGATCCAGTCAAGAATGGTGTGATTATTAGGGCTTTTATTGATCCTGGTGGGGGATTGTATTAGCTGTGAGAAACCGTGGAGATTTAGGTGGAGTGTAGGCTGTTTGTTATTGCAGAATAGCCAATTGATGTTAAAATCTCCAAGAATGACAGTTTCTTGGGGTAGGGAGAGATTTGCCCAGTGTAGGAATTTTTCCAAGGGTGGAATATTTTGGCCTGGTGGGAAATAGCATCCTATAATGTTGAGTGTTTTTTTAGGGTTTACTTTGATAGAGGTGTAGAGGATTTTCTTCCTTGCCAAACTGGGGGCTGATTTGGTGAGAAGTTGGATATTGAGTTGGGGCTTGTACAGTAATGCAACACCTCCTCCTTTCTTGGATATTCTGTCCTTGTGGAGGATGTTCTAACCAGGTGGGAGTATTTCCTTGCTTCTGATTTGAGGTTTGAGCCAGGTTTCTGTTAAGAGAAGGATGTCAGGGGAGTACATGTTTATGTGGGCATAGAGGAGTTGGACTTTATGACAGATACTTCTAATGTTTAGAGACATTATGAGGAGGTCATTTGGCTTTCTGTTGTTAGTGATTAGAGTGGTGGGGTTTGTTAGTGGGGGGTTTGTGGGAAGGTTACTGAGTTTGGGGCCAGGGTTGGGGTGCACCGGTCCACTGAGAATGAGTTTGGAGAGAGTTCTGAGTATGTGTTTTACATAATCATTAAAAAGTTTGTCATATCTTATGGATAGTTTGTGTTGATAAGAGTGGGGGGCTTGATACCTAAGAGGTTGTGCTGGCAGAAGAAATTTTGTGGTATGGGTTGTGAGATTATACAATGGATGTTTGATGGGAGTTGATGTAAGGGTGCATTTTTAATGGTTGGGGCTTATAACAGTGCTGTTGTGGTAGGCTGTAATGTAGTAGAAAAATGTGCAAGTAAGGATTAGAACTGCGGTAGACAATGACAAACTTCTGGGTTAGATAGTGGTTTTTAGAAAGTGGATGTGGTAGAGGTGTAGAGATATTGGATAGGTGTGGCTGGATTGGTGGATTGAGTTGGGAGTGATTATAGGTTGTAGAATAAATGTGGATGTGATGGGGGTGGGTGGAATTTGGGGGCAGGGAGGGGAGTGCAGTGAGCAGAGTGAATGAAGCGCAGCTTAAACCCCCAGGCTAATGCTTGCAGGGTAAGTATAAGACTCACTATAAGTAATTGCGCACTGAATATATTTTATACTTATGCTATGTTAGTAAAATGTGCACTTTGTGCACTTGAATAAGTTATATTTTATAGCCAAATACTGTGAAAAGCTTGCTGGGAAGATTGAGGAACAGTGTTGGGTGGGGTGTGCTAGAGAGAGTGCAGGGAGGGCTCAGTGTTGGCCTGATCGAGTGTGTGCGCTGCTCACTTTGTGTAAATAAAAAGTTAGACATACACAGTTTCGCTATAGTTTTACTTTGAAAGTAAAACAAATGTCATGCAGTTGCAGTTTCTTAGGGATGTATAGCTTAGTTTAGTTCCCACGTTGTATAGGTCTTGGTGGGCAGGGACACAACTGGATAATCCAAGTACTTGCAGGGAAAAATGTGATGGAAAGAAAGGGAGAACAGAGTTAAGCTATTTGCATTTTATGGCAGATAGGTGGAAATAGAGTAATAGTCAGGAGAAATAATTTCCAGCAGAAATCACATTACACATCTACAATGTATAAAAAAAATCGCAGATTGCACTTTAAAATCTGTCACACATACCAGTACCCTGCAATCCAGCAGAATCACACTATGCAGCTACAATATAGAAAACAGGCACAGTTGCAGTTTAAATCTAATACAAATACTAGTAATCCTGCATTCTAACTAAGCAGATAAAACCCGTTTCTGATGCTGAAAATGTATTTTGAGAAGCTTACTAAGCTGCGTTTATGTGGAAAACAGTTAAATAGCATCCAGCATTGACGGTTTAAGTAGTCAGTGAGCGTCAGATTAGGCTATAATGCTAACAGTACAGCTTACAGAGGAGTAATAACAGCAGTTTATAAATGCAATTAGTTGAACATGCATTCATTGGGTCAGACAGCAGTATAGAGCATTTAACAGCAGTTTTAACAGTGCTGGATCAAATAAAAGCATGACACAGTATGTGACAACTAAGCGTGAGTACAGTCAAATAAAGTGAGGCACATATTATAGAGAAAAGTGCATCTGCATCAAAATTGTGATTCTATGAATTAAAAAACACAAGTAGATGTATCAGTGAACATTAATCATTTTAACTTACAGGGAGCACACACTAACTTCAGGTCGCTAATTTAAAAATGGCACCTAGTGTAGGTAGTATAGGTTTGCTTAGGTTGGGGAGGAGCCACAGCAATGACGAGTGCATTAAATCCCCAGGCTAATGCTTGCAGGGTAAGTGTAAGACTCACTATAAGTAATTGTGCACTGAATATATTTTATACTTATGCTATGTTAGTAAAATGTGCACTTTGTGTCCTCCTTGACACCTGCATTTGTGGATAGCCACACATACTACACTTACCTTATCACTCCTTTATCACTGTTGTTGATGTCACTCACCTTCAAACATACCTTTGAACAGCTCTCCAACATGTAAGCTCTGTGGTGTGTGCAATAACTGCATAACAATGTAATAGCAATACATAGTCAGGCAGGGATTTGAAACCCAGTACTGGTAACTGTGTGACACAAACATGCTTAGCTCTTACTCTCCTACCCCCTTACTTTGTCTCTGTCTGTCTCTTGCACTCCCTCTCTGGTGGATGTGGAAAAGTACACCTGCTTTGCTTAGGCAGCAGCTTGTGTTTTGTAAGGGATGCTGATGATCAGCTGATGGCCTGTGTATGAATTGCAGTCCCCACAAGATGATTGCATGTGGAGCAGCTGTGTTTTTATTCCTATAGCCAATTGCATGGAAACACACTCCTATACCTAAGAACATCATGTGGGTGTTGGCCCTTTTCATTCACTGTGAGCAGGACTTCATGTGGGTGTTTGACAAACAGCATCACAAAGGATAATTGGATATACCTCTTACAACATACACTGTGGAGACAGGCCAAAAAACAGGAGGGGGATGTTCCAGACATGAGGACAGAATGTAAGTATTGCTCTTCTGCATTTGACGTAATCTTGGTTTAACAGGGTTTGTGTGGATATAGCTGGTCTACATGCTTTAATATCTGTTATGACAGTGTTATGTGGTTGGTGAAACTCCCACATGTACGGCTATCTACAGACTGGCCTGTGTTTGGAGTCTTACATGTTTTGTGTTACTCACACATTTCCTATCTTTCGAAATGCAGTAGCATACTCTGAGGATTGCAGTCAATACATGGTGACAACCATGTGAGTTACTGACTTCATATCCCTTAGTAGACATATGTCACAACAAACCCTGTTACACCAGTAAATGTATGGTTTATCACAGCAACATGTCAATATTGGCCCTGTGTTAGTGCCTCCAGACACAACTCTGTCAACCTTTGTACATATGTCATGCAGTAAGAGGTGCATATGTTCAGTACATCATTATTTACTGGCATCATACCTGATGATAAGCCAGTGAGATACCAGACTGCTAGACATGTTATGTATAGTAGGCGTTATATTTGAGGACAACACCTGGATATTCTGTTGTAGTGTGTACAGTAGTGAGTTCTGTGTACTTATGGTGATTGTTGACAAAGTGTGTAATGTGAATATGTACCTTTGCTCGTGTACAGACTGTGATAAATGTCATTGTTCTTGTTCCTGTGCTATGTGATGTTGCATGCTGCTGCAGTGTATGGTACCCTATCAGTGTACATGTTTGTAGGACCAGACCAACACATGTCCCATACCACAGTCAGGCATCGGAATACACTGTGTATTGGCCCCGTATATGTAGGGTTGCTGTATGAGTGGCACATATGAGGATGGTTTTGTTCACACAGTCCATATACTGTAATATTAAGTACGCTTACCATATGTTACTGTGGCTATTTTCAGATTGGTTGTGGGTATACACTTTCTCACAGGTGTCTGTTACTCCATGCTGTTACATGCTTGTAGAGCCTGTTATGTTTGCAGGTACATGTGTATTCCTCCATAAGAAATGTAGGCCAGTGTTGTGGCAGTCTGCCTGTAGTTTGCACAGTACTTTGTGACATGCCTAGCAGCTCAGTGTATTTACTCAGTGTGATGTTATGCCCAGATATCTGTCATATGTACTGTTGCCAGGCCACCATAACTGTTGTGTATTTCTGACAAAGCTGTGAGATGCTCTAGAGATGTATGTCATAACTATTGGGTAGTATGTGGGCTTGTGACCTCTGCTCCTCTGGTTATTATGTGTCAGGACAGACAGGTGTGTGTGAATGCATAAACTGTGTGAGCTTATCTATTCCAGTATTTTCGTGATATCCCCATTTACATGGCTGTAAACATCCACTTTGTCAGGCTTGGTCCACACGTCTTGCAGTCAGGGGTGCTGTGTATACCTCTGGACTGACCAGAGTGTGTCAGACTGTCCACATTTATTGGTCATATCTCTGCTGTATTCCACAGGATCATTACATTGATTTGTGTAGTATTGCACTATGATGATCTTATGATGTCTGTCAGTAACTGATGGCGTAAATGTCAATATCAGATGTGACTTCCCACACATTTCTGTTAAGACAACCCCTGTTACAGTAGCAAAAGTACATATATACCTGCAATACGTACATGACATCCTCTTGCAGTAAGAGGTTGTGACTATTGGTGCTGAGGTATGACTCCACTACATATTATGAACATATGTTATACCTATATGTGTATATATATATATATATATATATATATATATATATATATATATATATATATATATACACACACACACATATATATATATATATATATATATATATATATATATATATATATATATATATATATATATATATATACACATACACACATATACACATATATATATATATATATATATACACACACACACATATATATATATATATATATATATATATATATATATATATATATATATATATATATATATATATATATATATATATATATATATATATATATGTATATATATATATATATATATATATATATATATATATATATATATATATATATAGGTTACCTTTAGTATGTCGACAGCCCACTACATCGAATTCCACTTCTCCGACATGGCAGAACATTGACAAATGAAGAGCCGAAGTTTCCCACACGGTAAGTTACCATTTGGCCATCCAGAATTGAAAAACTGCCATTAAACCAACTACACAAATGTGGGGGGGGGGGGCTACACCTCCCACACTCCCTAACTTAATATTCCAAGTCCGAGAACACACTACCATGGGGGTACGGGGCAAATTTCAGGTGGATGAACAAACAGTACCTTACTGTGCAGGAAACATCGACTCTTCATTTGTCAATGTTCTGCCGTGTCAGAGGAGTGGAATTCAATGTAGTGGGCTTTCGACATACAAAGGATAACCCATAAATATATATATATATATATATATATATATATATATATATATATATATATATATATCCATATCCTTGTTATGTGTATACATGACTGCTGGATATACCGTTCCAGATGTATCACACCGTATTTATCTGATATGTGTATATTTAGATAGAACAACATACTTGATTCAGCACTAATATCACTTACAAGTACTACACAATTGTAGAAGTCAAAGCAGTTGTTCACTACTATTCAGTATGTGTACTGACAGATATATTGGAAAGAAACATCAAATGTCTTCACAGCTGTGATGGCTTAGTGGTTAAGTGCTGTGACTATAGTGTACAGTGTTCAAGACCTGCAAGGGCTGTTCATTCTGTGGTTAGGCAAAACAAGAGCTGTTGGATACAGAGTGGTTAAGACAGTTATGATCAGCTTGATCACATTCCAGTCTGATAAAATAGCAGGGTAATGACATTTTTAATAAGTATATTTAATTCCATGTACATAACATGCATCTATGTGTTTTCATTACAATAGCAAGGGGTGTGAGTCTACTGTCTGGGACACCTGAGTATTTATGGCTTGTACAACACTCTTTTCCATTTGAATGTGTTACATACATGGGTGGTAGCCCAAGTTATATGTAGTCACACTGGCATGTAGTGTATCATTATGTTACTCCTGTTGACAGTGCTTTCCCAAGTAAGAGTAGATTGTAGATTGTTGTACTGGAACCAAACACCCCTGAATGCAAAGATAGTCTCTGAGTCCTCACTGTCATGTTCTTGGTGTGTGAGCTGTGTGTCATTAAGTATTTCCTACTGGATATTGATGTGACATGTGGATATTAACTGTAGACTACTGTGTGTATAGGACATGTCATTGAGGGCTGCTGTCATGTAATAATGGCATACCTATTAGTGTCAGGCATCTATCTGTTAACACAATCATCCTACTGGATAACCAGTTGGCTAGCTGATGTCCGTCTGTCCTCTGTACAGATGTGCAGATGTTGGGAATCCATCCTGACTGCTTACAGGCAATCTATGCTTGAGTGACACTGACATGTCTGCCCAGCTGTGTTATGAATGTCACAGCTAGGAATCCACACCCTGTACGCACCACATGCCATGGATACCTCAGCTACACTACCACAGTCAACAGAACATGCTTGGGTACAGGTCTCCAAGACAGACACTGACCATGTTATGTAATACATGTTGCATACATGTCAACTGGATCAACTCACTGTCCCTCTGCAAGAGCAACCAGATGATTGGATGTTGCATGTAACTCTCACCCTGAGGATCAACCCCATGGCATCTATTGGTAGATGGCCTGCTGGCAAATGACAGGTGGCATGATACCACTGTACACACATCCCCTACTATTCCCATCTCTCCATGGACAATATCCTGGTACACACCTATGAACACCTGCACCTATGGACCTCAGTACTGTCAAATGTGTATGTGTGCATTACTGAGAATAACAGTGTCTGTGTGTTTGTAGACCTGTAGTTGATAATACTCTGAGGCCCTTTATAAACACCGTGCCCCCTATTGCCATAGTTAGATATGTCTGCTGCTGCAATGGACATTACATGTACCTTGTTACACACCCTATGGGCTACCTGGAGCTCACAGTATCAGCACAACACTGTTGTACAAATGGGTTGATAGGCATGGATTACCCTCTGAGTTCTGGCAAGTATGTGTATGTGTGCAAGTGTGTATATTTGTAGGATACAGCATTCTGAGGCCACATTCTCCTAATACAATACACCTTGCCACACAGTATTAGGGGTAGTGATGTTGCTGACCATAGGAGAGCCATGACAATGCATCACCCTACTATCCCTGTGGTATGTGCAATAGATACATATGCCTGTAGTAGCACTCTTGAGATAGACAAGGGGTTCTATTGCAGTCCTGGTCAATGTGTGATGGTGGGTATGTCAGAGTATTATCATGGGGTTCAGTGAGTACAATATCCAATGTAGGGTGTGGGTGCTGGGTATACTGTCTTTACACCATGGTACCCCCAGTACATGTCCCATGTTCCACTGTATGGGGACCATTGTCACCATTAACCATACAGGTAACTGATAACACTATCCAGCCCAGTGATGCATGTGCTGTGTGCAACTTATCTCTAACAGAATGGACACACTGACAAGGTAGTTAGCACTGATAAGCCCAGGTCTCTCAGATGTGTATATGACTGTTATGTGTTTGTCAATGTGTATATGACAGTATGTCACACAATGTATTATTAATAAACAACCAGTACATCCCCCATTACAATACTGTACAAGGCCTGGTGATCTTCTTTACTTAACATGTAACCTGGAACACACATCATACTAAAAGCTGTGTGTTGTGTGCAGTTAAGGCCACACACATCAGTAGCACTACATACCTAGGTAGGGGTTTTAGTCCCAGTGCTGATAAGTAAGTGTGTGTGTATATGTGAAGGAATCTACTTCAGTTTGCAGAATATACATGCTCCAGGAGGTCATCTGTCCGAGAACTGCCTGGCAAATGCTAACATTTCACAGGTATCATCCTGTGGAAATTCATTCCATCACAACTAGTAGTAGATGTATAAATGCCCTTTTCCCCACTCTATAGCTGTACAGTGATACTGGGGTTGGTATATATAGCTGGGTGTGGATCTTGTGGACACAGCCACCATAATTGCAGTTATTTTTGAGTGTATCCCCCTGCTTAGTTGGCTGTAATACTGTACAGTTCATGTTAACAGGTTAAGTAGTTGTCAATCACACTATCTGCAGTTCTACACCACCTCACACCCTCTAAAGGGAAAGGCTCTCCCACCCACACCAGCACACCTATGTTTACCAAGTTGAGGACTGCACTACATTGGGGAAGGAGACATATACCCTGCCAGTACCATCGTCAATGACATTAAACTAGCAGACCAATATCCTGCTGACACATGGACACCTACAACACAAACAGAATACATTATGGAGACCACAATCACTCAGTGTTAATAGCAGCTATAATGCATCATGGCTGGACAGCTACACATCCTGACATGTAAGCATTAAACTTTAGTGCTGAAAACATGTTACACAGCATTACATTGGTAGGGTCTATATTATAACATTGAAGTCTTAAAACTTAGACTGTTATAATATCGAACTTTATGCACCGAACGCTGAAAATAGCGAAGCTGCAGAATATCGAATACTTTCCTAGGGAAAGTATTTGGTAGGCTGTTTCTGCAGCTTCGCTATTTCCTCGACTGTAGGGCGAAAGCTATGGACCGGGTTAAGGTAAGTGTGTGAACGAAGGTGAGTGTGCGATAGGGACCTTAGGGTTAGGGAGCAGGTAAGGTGAGAGTGCGATAGGGACTTTAGGGTTAGTGAGCAGGTAAGGTGAGTGTGCGGTAGTCACGGACCTTAGCGTTAGGGTTGGGTTAAGGTAAGTGGATAGCTAGTAGTGTATATATGGTTTAGTGTAGGGTTTTGTGAAGTGTATGTGTGCGGATTATGTATTTTGGTGTGCTTGTGTTGTGTGTATGTTTGTCGGAACAGCAAATTTTTTCCCTAGGAAAAAAATTCGCTATTCTGACTATTCGAGTTTATGGTCTTTTGATGGAATGGGTTCGATATTAGAACATTCGAAGTTTTAAGACTTCGAGTTATAATATAGACCCCATTGGTACACTGTAGTATAGTCACTCTGTGCATTACAATGATATTAGCCTGTCCCTGAATCAATGTTATGGATGACAAGGATGTGGCACAGGTATCATCATATGCACAGGGTGTGTTGTTGATTTGTCAGAGACCTAGGCTGAGGCATACGTTTGACATTGTGTGTGTGTGTGTGTGTGTGTGTGTGTGTGTGTGTGTGTGTGTGTGTGTGTTAGGGGGTTTAATTATTAATTGAGCTGTTGTGATGTGGTGTGTGTAGGTATGGGGTTGGCCTAGCTGTGTTTGTGATGTGTGTGTGTATGCATGCACACAGGTTTGCCATGTGACTGCCCTATACATGGGTTTTTTGGACAGCTGCAGGCCGTACCTGGCAGGGTGTGCAGTTCACTGTCTCTGGCCATGGACACGAGAACTATGCCTGCCAGGGGTTCTATGGGCACCACCAAGTACAAGCCACAATATGGCACTCTCCCCTAATGATGACATATGTCCGCTGGATCCAGGTCACTCTTGGGACTGGTCAGGGCCACGTGCACATGATCTGCTGTGTTGTGGTGTGGACAGTGCCCCCCTGCAGTGCTGGGGCTGGTACTGCCACTAAGAGAGCAGCTCTAACTTCTTGCACGTCCATGTCGAACTCCAGCTGTTGATGTTGCTGGCCTATGTCCATGTGGCCATTGCACTACTCCCACCATGTGCTCAAGCACAGACATTCCATGGTCGAGGATTCCCACCATCTCACCCAACCGTCCATCCATGACCTCTGCATAATGGTGGGCACCTGCAAGATCACAGATGTTGTCATAACAGCAGAATGAGTAGCCCTCTGCAGCCTCAGACCCTGTCTGGTATACCATTCTATATGTGCCTGTGCCTCCATAAAGGCCTGAAACATGCATCTGGTGGCACCAGATGTGGCCCTTCTGCCAGGGGCATGATGACTAGCAGCCCATCTATGAGCACTCCTGTACATCTGCCTGTGTGGTACCCCACTGGACATCTGGTTACGGCTGCTGTGTCCAGACACATGCCCTAGACACCACACTTTCCAGTCCCGTGCCACCACCCACCAACTGTCATTCTATGGCCACTGGTGATGGGGTATGTATAGGCAATGTGACTGTGTGCGAGGATGGGGTGGATAACAGTGGGATGTCAAACGATGGTGTAGCTTCAGCCCCTGACAGCCCTGCCTGTGCCTCAACACACCTATCATCACTGTCAGTGTCTGCATGGACACTAACATCAGTTTGCCTGCAGGAGGGACCCTGACTCACTTTGCCACCTGTGAGGGGAAAACAAGAAATGCACTTTAAGACTTGTATGTCATTGCTTAACAGTGCACACACACACACACACACACACACACACACACACACACACACACACACACACACACACACACACACACACACACACACACACACACACACACATGCACACACTTACAGGTGAGGTTGCACAAAGATATTACACACAGAACTCTCTCTACCCATCTGTCAACATGCTTGACATATGGCACTGAACAGCATGCATTGCAGCTATAGGCAATCCCTGTTACCAATATTATACATCTCTGTGATGCATGGGTTGTGTTAGTAGGTAATGCCCCTTCCCATGGAACACACTGCACCCATGTACACAGTATTACTGTGCACCTGTTCAGCACCCTGTCATGTAATTTGCACCATACCTCACAGGTGTGCACGCCATTGCTGAATGTGTATATGTGTGTCAGTTTTGTTTGCTCTGCTGCTCACAGCCCCTATGTGTTTGTCTGACACATACCTGGGATGATATGTGGAAAGATGTCATTAGTGAATGCCTTATGTCTGATTTACAGATCTCATCATCAGCAGTGCATGTATGGCCAATAAAATACAATTACACTGACAGCCTTCAAACCTTACTGTGGGTATGAGGAGTGTACACACCATTATTGACATGACACCCTCTTCCTTGATATGCCATAAGGCCACATTACTGCATATGTTAACTTTGCACAAATCTGATATGCAACATAAGACCTATGCAATCATATACAGTATCAAACAAATGTGCTAGTTGTGCAGATGCTTCTTGAGATGCATACAATTTGTGGGTGCATAAGTGTGCACACCCTTATTGTGATGGTTTGTTCCAACTGTTAATTGTACTACAGCAGTCACTATTCCTGAAAGGGGTATACCAGCATGGGCCATCTGCATTTGCCAGTATTTGGTCACTATGGCCTACAAATGTCCCCCAACTCTGCATGATTGCAAGGTCAACTCATGTGCACAACCCTTGGAGGTCACACATTGCCATCACTATTGGATGACAGAATGGTTAAGGTGTTTACCTTGCAGACACAAGGTGCAGGGTTTGATTCTCACATGGGGTACTTGGCTAGGCTTAAAATGGCCCACAAGGGCAAGTAGCCTAGTACTAATCTCTTAACTATTGCTGTGGAGTCAGGGTTATGTCTGCCACAATTCATGACCTTGACTGTGTGCAGATTCAGCCATTCTTAGTGAGCGTTGGATGTCTGCTTCAGTTCACTGTTGTGTTTCAGGATGACACCCCCCCAATCCTCAGCCTTTTTGCAGATGCTTGACAAATATGGGCTACACGTGTGTCATTTTGCAGTGTCCCAAATTCAGAGCACCATGTGTACCGGCCTAATCCCTGCTAATGAATGGCAAACATACAGGTGTACACTGCCACCAGCAAGGTACAGATGGAGATGGTGGGTCTGAGGTGGGGTGAGGTGTTGCTTGTGCAGCACATGTACCTTAATTGATGCTGTCTGTAGGTTTCCAACTTGGTCTTGGTACACCATTACACATTGCAACAAATGCCTTTGAGGGACTTTAATGTTATGCATATGCTGCCTATAGACAGCCCTGGCTGATGTTTCCTGTGGAACAACTGTCCCATCTGATTACCCTAACCCATAGGCCACACTTATGCAGAGTCCAGGTGATTGTCGACACAGGTACTGCACAGCCAGTCCTTGCTAGACATTCCTGCAACTCCCTCAGTGTTGTGGCATGTTACTAGACAGCCTTCATGACCAGTTTGCAACATGTGTCATCATCTGTCTTGGATGGCCATCTATTTATTGTCTACATTAATTTTGTCCCATACATCGACGCCACATCCATGACTGTTTGCACTGTTTGTAATGGTATATGCAATGGTGAGGTAAGGCTACATGTCCCACTCCTGCATGCTACATGTTGGGTATAGGATCCATTCCATGGCTTGTAAGATATGTGCAATCCATGCCTGCCTCTGTTGCAAGTAAGTGGGCATATTTGATGGACAAATGTCTTGGACAGCAGACCATTTTTTGGTGTGAAATTGAGGACCTGTACTAGCTGGAAGGTCCATACTCATGAAGAGTGAATGCTGTCAGTATTTCAAAAACTGCTTCCACAATATGTTATTTGGAGTGGATGCACACATATGCTTCCAGTGTTTGTTAAGGTATGTATTCCACATATTTGCTGTCCTAACATAGGATTAAATATTACACATTCATTGCTCATGTTAGGACCACATTACAGGTTGTAAGGGTTGTGGAATGCAGTATTGTGATATGCCATTGTGTAGATCTGTAACAGTTGCCATTGTAATAGTGGTATATACACTGTTTTAGCACTGTATGAGGGTGATGTTTCAGACATGTTCCTACTGTAGGCCATTTGTCCCACCATTATGTTCATCTCTGTGCACACATCTTGCAATGACAGGTTGTTAGTTATATTGCAGGACTCTTACATACCCTTCAGATATGCCACCATGGTGACCACTGTGATGCAGTGCAGTTAACAGAAACAATAAGTGAACATGTACAGCATGCATTATGGCTAGGTGTGTTAAATGTGTGCATGGCAAATACCATGGCCATAACATAGCCGGTGTATTGGCAAATCTAAACAAACAACAGCATACTCACCAGCTACAGGTTGCTGCCCCAGAGCAATACCAGTGGGACCTACATAGTTGTGTGAGAGATGTAATGTCAGTAGCCACACCTGTGGCACTAGTGCAGGGTGGGAGCAGCATTACAGTACATCAATAGTACAAACCCACAATCCTACAGATTATGCACATCTGTTTATTACTACAACGCAGCAACAAACCATATATATTTTATCTCACATATGCATGATTAAACTCTACAGATGCAGATGGATAAGCAACAGTAGTCTACTGATGTGCCCTGTGGCCTTACCTGCACGCTCCACATCCATTGTGTGGGTAGCACCCACCTCCACAATGCTCTCCGCAGGGTCTTGTGTTTGCTGGCTGGCAGGTGCCCTGAGGCTGGCAAAGAGCTCCTCAGCATGTGTTGGGGGGGGGCTGGATGGCATGACCCCCTGTGTGGCTAGCTGGTCCCTCCTAACTGCAGCAGCACACTGTCGGGCATGGCGGTGTAGGTCAGTGCACTGATGTCAGACCTGCTCATAACTGAGGTTATGCAGGCTGACATTGTTTACCCTGTGGACAAGCTCGTTCCACAGGGTAGTCCTCCCCTGCAGATCATGGTCTGTTCATCCAAACAGGGTGTGGTAGTGCTGCACCAGTTGCTGCATAATAACCTCATTCTCCTGGGGGGAGTAGACCGGCAAGGGCTCGCATGACATGGTGCCTGAAAAACATAACAAGGAACAAAGGTCTGAGGACCTCATACTGCAAGGATATAATAGTTGTTAATACACATCTCTGCCCCCCCACCATATCTGCAAAAATAATCTGAACACACAACTCCATGGGTATGTTTACAGCAATCCTACTGTTGAGACATATATCATATTATACAACAATTTGTGCAACGTGTTTCTAGTCATGTTCCATCTTGAAACACTATCATTTGTGGCCTGTTGTGAACAATGTCACCTGCATGCCATTGTAAGGGTCACTATGGTTCCATATATGTATGTGTTCTGTTTGCTATGTGACTGCTTCAAATCTGGTGTTTTGTGTTAATGTGGATATCTATGCATGCTGTTAGATATAATCCTGGAATGTGTGGACTATTACTACCCACATATGTTCTATAACTGTGGCACAATAGCATGTTTGGAAAGACAGTTCCCAGCAGAACCACCTCTCCCATCTCATCTGGTCATGTTAACAGGGTCTATATTATATTGTTGAAGTATTAAAAGTTCGAATCACTAAAGTCCAAACTTTAATAATCTAACTTTAATACTTTGAATGTCAAAAAAAAAAAAACATTTGAAGACTAAAACAAAAAAATGCTCTATGCAGGGGGGTGAGCCCCCCTGCACCCCCACACCCCCTTCTACTTAAATATACCAATTCTGAGATCACACTTCAGTGCAATACAGTGTGGAAATGAAAGATGTCTGTTTTCTACACTGTAGCGCAATCTCAGAGTTGGTATATTTAAGTAGCGGGGGGTGTGGGGGGTACAGGGGGGCTTGACCCACTGCTTACACCCTTTAATTTTTTTTTTTGGCTTAAAAATGTTATTCACATCAATTAGAACTTTTAATTGCTGGAACCTGGGTTCTGGGAGACTGTCTTCCAGACTATATGCAAATATACAGCACCGAGTATATATTTTTTTGGTTATAGAGTTTGTTAATTGTTGCTTAGATCTCTGTTGAAACTGTTGTCTCACTGTTCTGAGAGACTGATCTGCAAATATACAGAACTGCTTATATATTTTTTTGGTTTTAAAGTTTGTAGTGTTAGTTGTTGCTTAGATCTCTGTTGAAACCGCCCCCTCCCCCCCACATTTTCTGCCATGTCTTCAGTTGGTATAACTGTTTGTTACAGCTTGTGTGTTATCTAACTCAAGGATCACTTAATTTGACCTGTTAGTAACAGCTTGCATTTAATTGCTGGAACCTGTGACTGAGAGACTGCCTTCCAGACTATCTGCAAATATACAGAGCTGAGTATATATTTTTTGGTTATAGAGTTTGTTAATTGTTGCTTAGATCTCTGCTGAAACTGTTGCCTCACTGTTCTAAGAGGCAGATCTGCAAATATACAGAGCTGAGTATATTTTTTGGTTTTAATGTTTGTACTGTTAGTTGTTGCTTAGATCTCTGTTGAAACTGTTTTGTTCCACCCACCCTCCCTATTTTTGGTTTGTAGTTTAAATTTGGTGGCTTTTACAGTTGCCCGCCCCACTGTAGATTTGGTCTGGGACACTCCCCCTGTACCATCTCTTTACCACATTCTACCTAATAAACTCTTTCTGCACTTGCTTTTAGTCCTTTTTAATTTAATTGCATTTTTTAAACTGTGTTTGGTCTAATATTGCTACATATTCAAGTGTGCTAGCTCGCACTGCATGTGAATTGTTTTTACTACTGTTTTTGCGACTTTTCTGTAAAAAAGAAAACAAAAAACAAAAAAAAAACTGTAAGCCTGTTTCCTACCTTTCCTGTAACTAGTGTTCCAGATACAGATTTACTGTATCCAGAACTGTATACAAGCTTCTGAGCACCCCCCCAGGCCTTTCTATGTTGGAGGGAAGCCTTCTAGCTTATCAGTGGGAGTGGTAAGCACTAGATAACCTGTCTACCACATAAGGAGTGGTTGCGGTCTAGAAATTGTAGTTATTGGCCGTTTGGGCAGTCTCTTCTATCTCTCTCAACTTTCTGATTTGAAAGCCTGCATTTGCACTTATTTCTGTCCTGTAACTCGTCTAGTGCAGATACAAATTCTTAGTTTTAGCACTTAAATTTGCTTATTCATGCTCAGCACTTGTTCAGAACTTGTAAGTTCTAAATAAGCTACTAATTACTATAGCACTCAGTCTTCCTCATTACCTAGAGGAAAACAGTTTTTGTATTTACTTTTCACACTTGCTTAGAGAAAAACAGCTCTTGTACTCACTTTCCTAACTTATCTAAAGGAAAATAGATTTTTTTATTCAGGCATGTCCAAGGGTCAGCTCCCAGTGTTCTCTCCTGTCTATCTGATGAAGCTGGGCATCTTGAGGCAATGTAGAAATTGCCTCATGTACGCAGACAACCCTCTCCTCCTACCACCAAACATTACAACATGTGAGAGATGCACTTATCTAGCCAAACTGGAGGTAAAGCTTTCTCCAACCAAGACTGAACTTGACAGTCATGAGGAGAAGATAAACATTTGCACCACACCACACTCATCACATAGTTTCACTAAATCTACACCACAAAAATCCACACATAGTAACACAAAAACATTCGCGGAGGTTCTCAGTAATAATTTGTCAAAGCAACAGAGACCTCCAAAGCAGAAACGCAAGCAACCTCCATCCCCCAACACAACCCAAATGACACATAGCCCACAGACTCAGTGTGCCACTCAACCACAGCCAATAAGGCAAAACAACGTACCCAATACACTAGTCATAGGTGACTCTATAGTCAGGCACACTGATGTTCCACTCACCAGGCTAAACAAGGAGAAGGTTACTGTCAGCTGCTACTTGGGTGCTAGCATCCGCCACATAACCCACGCACTCAAGTCACTCCACAACAGCTACAAATATGACTCTGTCATTGTCCATGTTTGTGTAAATGACCTGAGATGTACCTCCCTGGACTACATGAAAAGAGACATGGAAGAGCTCTCCGATCTTGTAGCTCAGGCAGGTATGATCCTAGCCCTGCCATCGCGCAGAATGATACTGCAGTACAAGGACAAAATGATTTACTTCAACAACTGGCTAAGCTTCTGGTGTCATTCTAAGGGGATCCAGTATCTGTCTGCTTGGGATGACATGGTCGACAGGCCATGATGCTTTGCCACAGATGGCCTGCACCTGTTGCCCCTAGGATTCTGGATACTGGCTAAGGCTCTTGTTGCCCCATAGTGCCTTTTTAGGCAAGGTTTAAATAACGAATTCACCACCATAACAGGAACAGACAAGCAAAAACTGAGGGTAATGCTACTCAATGCTAGAAGTCTAAATCTCAAAATGCACACACTCGAGGCAGTCCTTAAAAATGGAGAACATCAGTATCTGTGCAGTGAATGAGACCTGGTTCAAGGCTCCAGAGAGCACCCCTGCACTACCACGCTATAACTCATACCACACTTTTCGGCCATGTAACCTTGACCAAAACACCAAAGGCGGAGGTGTGTCCATATTCGTTAAGGATAACCACACCTCCAGGCTAGTTGCTCAGCATAATGCATCCGAGGTTATCCAAGTGCAACTTACTCTGGGCAAAACTGCAATCCAAATTGTAGCTTCCTACAGATCCCCCACCATGCCCCAGGATTCCCACTCCTCTTTTCTCGATGTACTGGAAAATATTAGGGTTCAACCAAACACCCTAATAACGGGCAACTTCAACTACCCCACCATTAACTGGGAAAACTACTTGTGTACCAACTCCTTAGCTCAAGGCTTTCTGGAATTCATAAACTCCAATGCCCTGGAACAACTTATCCACACCCTCACCAGGAGCAACAATATCCTAGACCTAGTCATTACCAACATGAGTGACCAGAGTTCCACACCTGAAGGAGGGATTGGGATTTCTTTAGGTGTAGCATGTCCAACAGATCTGGGTTTGACATAGCTTTATATGTTAGGCAGAGATCACATATATATGAGTATAGGAGGCATGCTCGACTAGCATGTGTCCGAATCACAAAACATTGAACACACATACATGAAAGCGCTTAACATCGAAAAGAGCTTCGGTGTATGTGTAGTTAAAAAAAAATCTATGTTTTGTGCCCCCTACACCACCCTACTTTAATATTCTCACTCTGAGATCGCACTACAGTGGGGAAAAGGGCATTTTCCATTACCTGCACTGTAGTCTGATCTACGAAACAGGCACACATACACAGAAGTGCTTTTCGATGTTAAGCGCTTTCGTGTATGTGTGTTTGATGTTTTGTGATTCGGACATATGCTAGTCGAGCATGTGTCTTGATCCTATATATATATATATATATATATATATATATATATATATATATATATATATATGGGTCTACTTTAATTTACCGAAATCGCAGTTGACCGACACGTGGAAGAGGGAGACAAAACGACCGACAGGTAAGTTTACCGACAAGGTGATGTGCCGAAATCACAGTTGACCGACACGTGGAAGAGGGAGACGAAATGACCGACAGGTAAGTTTACCAGAAAGGTGATGTGCTGACAGGGGATAGAGCGACTAGGGTAATGTGTGAGCGTGTCTCGGTAAGTGTGCGATCGTGACGGAGTTAGGAGCGGTAAGGTAAGTGTGCGTTGTTGTGGGATTTTGGGTTAGGGTGTGGGATAGGTGAGTGTGTGGTAGTGTCGGAGGTAGGGAGGTAGGGTTCGGGTAAGGTAAATGTGTGATAGTGACGGAGTTTAGTTTAGGGTGGGTTAAGTGAGTTAGGGTTAGGGTGCAGGTAGGGTGAGTGTGCGATAGTGTCGGACCTTAGGGTTAGGGGTGGGTTAAGTGAGTTAGGGTTAGGGTGCAGGTAGGGTAAGTGTGCGATAGTGTCGGACCTTAGGGTTAGGGTGGGTTAAGTGAGTTAGGGTTAGGGTGCAGGTAGGGTAAGTGTGCGGTAGTGTCGGACCTTAGGGTTAGGGGTGGGTAAGTGAGTTAGGGTTAGGGTGCAGGTAGGGTGAGTGTGCGGTAGTGTCGGACCTTAGGGTTAGGGTTTGGGTTAGGGCTAGTGGATATGTGATGTAGTGTAATGTGTTGTTTACGTTTAGTGTGTCGGTGTAATGGTGTTCGGTGTTTTGCGTTGTCGGTATTGTGTGTTGTCGGTTATCTGGTGTCGGTGGTTTGTGTGTCGGCGAACTGGCGTGTCGGTGTTATAAAGTAGACCCATATATATATATATATATATATATATATATATATATATATATATATATATGGATCTAGGATGTTTGCTTTGCCCCCCTGCACCCACCATGTGGGGAGCGTGTGCCTCCCACACCCCCCTACTTTAATATTCTCCCTCCGAGACTGCACTACAGTGGAGGAAAGGAAAATTTCCCTTACCTGCACCATAGTACAGCCTTGGTAAAAGGCATACTTAAGCGAAAGTGCTTCTTCTGTGAAAAGCACTTTCAAGTAAGTACGTCCAGATGTTTGGGTTTCAGTTGTTTGCTCATTCGAGCAAACGTCCGGAACCCATATATATATATATATATATATATATATATATATATATATATATATATATATACACACACACACACACACACACACACACACACACACACACACACTTACATACCTACAGACATGTACATATATAAATACATTTCCCTTACTGTTGAATGACTGTGCTGGATGATATGTTTGAGAAAACATCAGATTTCTTTACATCTGATATGGCTTAGTGGTAAATCACTTTGGCTTTAGACTGCAGGGTCCTGGGCTTGAGACTTGTAATGGCTGATTATTTAGTTGCTGGGCAGAACAGGGGCTGTAGGAGACAGACTGATTAAGGCACTTCAAAACAGTTATAAGCAGGTGTGGACGGAACTAAGCTATGCTTACGTGAGCTTAGCTTCACTTACACTTGCTTATGGTCCCTTACGGCTACTTAAACTCATGCTAATTTCAAGTAAAGAAAACAAAAAAGGGAGATTGGAAAGTGGTGAAATTGGGGCAAACAGGGGGACAAACAAGAGGAGAAACAAGTAGGGATGTGCAGGACAGTGTAGGAAAGGACCATAGCTCTGCATTTCTTTGGCAGCAACAACTGCTTTCAATGTGGGCAATTTAGAATTTGGACCCTCTCACTCTACAGGGAGGTGTGTCGGCATCATACAATACAGATGATTGGTAGGGTTAGATTGTGTGCTGGGTACATGCCTGTGGGTGAAATGTAGAGCTATATATGGGATTTGTTTTTTTTTGTGGGACAGATGCCCTTTTTTTAAGATGAGAGTGGGATGCTAAGGAAGGATTATTGGTAAGTTTAGTGAGGGAGGTTTGGTAGGAGAGGTTCCATTTGCAGATTGACAAGACAGCTTGATGGGGAAGGTGGTTGGGAATCTGAGGCTCATGAGCCCCCCAGATGGTAGTAGTGGCACTGATGTTCCCATCCAATGGCAGTCACCACTTACTCCTTCACAGTCCCGAAGGTGGCTGTGCTGGTTGCTGAGCTGGAGGGGCCACCTGTCCCTCTAGCTGCGACAGCCTGCCCTCCACCTGGTGCAGACAGTCATCCTCTCCATCTGGAGGACACTGTGCACCATGCCACAGACCTCTTCCCAGGTGACAATGTCCTCACGGTGCCCACTTGCAGGGGGGTGAGCCCCATCCCCTGCAGCGGTTCCACCTGAGGGTGGTGCAGGACCAGCAGATGAGCGAGGTCTGGGTTGGGTCTCAGATGTGCTGGAACCCAGTGTCTCCGCCAGGTGGGGTTGGAGAGGCAGATCTGCTGCGATCTGTCTTCCCATATGTACCATGGTGTGGAAATTAACAATGAATATTGATTAGTCATGCACAACACACTACAACATTAGTCAAAATAGCATGCATGGATCTTCCCATTAACTCAAAACAGTGCAATTATAACAGTGTCATAGCAAACAGAACCCATGCATATATGGAATGGCATTCAGGGTTGCAACAGCATGCAAGTTAGTGGTATGTCAGGCAGGCAATAAGATGATTATTCAACAGGGGCTAGTATGCACACAGTTTAAACAATGATAAACCAAATGGAATAACAGTCTCAACAGTAGAGGTTTGTTTAGGAACATACCCATGTTGGTTTCATTGTGATGGTTGATTCAGTTGAGTGGTGGGGGAAGGGAGCAGATTCAATTGGCAACTGCTATCAAGTATATTTGTCAATAGACTATTGTTTACTACTCTACATTCTGACCACATTTGCACTCTACCTGGGCCATGGGGCTGCTATAGCACATCAACAGCCGTAGTTATCAACATAGCAATTGTACCCTTATTTTAGTTATACACATCATACCTGTTTCTATACTAATTTCATTACCTGTGGGCCTGTCCAAATGAACTGTCTGCACATTACATTGCTGTTTCTACACATATTTCAGATTCACATATTAGTTGCAGGCCTTGGAGTGTGTATTGTGTCTTTCACATACATCTACTGGGACATTCTCTGTGTGCAGGTTTCTTGCCAACTGGGGAAACTATCTATGACAACATGACATTTGAGGGGCTTGTCTGGGCCAGAATGCTGAGTGTGGATGTCTAGCTTGCATCTATTTGTATGTCTGGGGCTGATCAACACAACATTTGTACACCTTTCAGTTATACAGATCATACTAGTATTTCTATTCAGATTACTTTACCTGTATGTCCTGTATGAAAAATGCATGTGTTGCAGTACATTATTTTTTCTGTTTAGACTGGAGTTTCAAACTATAGAACCAGACTGAGATTTAGTGGCGGTCTGTGGAGTCGAACCATGCTGTGTGTACAAAATTAACTACAGGCCTAGTCCTTATCAGGACTGAGCTACTGGGGAAGTGCTGTGTTTTGCTTGTGACATTTCTATCTAGTACATATTTTTGTGCACAGTAGTTTTACTATCACATGTTGCCTTATTTGTTTCCCATTTTCAGTACACTTTATGCATACACAACAGATATTGCTGTCTCTGTTTGTGAAACATGTGCACATTAGCTGGATTGCACATTTGACTGTTTTACAACTACATATTGCAGTTTACATTCCTGAGTACACAGTGTAGGTTTTAGCTCTGCACCTGTTAGCTTTATACAGTTCTCAGGAGACTCACAGCTACATACGGCTGACATTTAAAGGTTAACACAGCTTAATGCTGGCAGACAAACAAGTAAAACACATTCTGATGGGAATATGTACTGTTGCTTTTTTCCATTTATTTGACATGCCCATTCTAAAGTATGCAGACAAGCAGTGCTAAATCAGTTCACCTCAGTTAATGCATTATGCAGAACATATGCATTTATATTTATCAGGTACAAGTGAGATGACACACACCAGTATTTGGGATCACCTTTATTAGTTTTTACATACACATCTGGTACAACTCAGAACCCAATTAATATTCCTACATGATCTGCACAGGGGAATGCTTTTCATTTCTAACTGTTACAGTAGCCCTGACATGGCACTTTTCTTGGTAGGTTCACTCTGACACACTCATACATACATATTCTAATATTCCTCACCTGCATATTGTACCTTGTTTGCTGCTGATATCTGTCTTATACAGCAGATGGGAATACTCCATTGTAACAATGGCAGCCTGACATAAGCATTTATTCCTGACTTTTACAGTACAATTATATATACAGGCAGTACTACCATTACTGTAATTTTGATTCCTTACTGCTAATAGTAGGGGGTATTCTGTACTCACCATACTGCCGACACAGCTGGGCCTGTCACTGTGTTGAGCCTGCACATTCTTGGACCTCTCCACAGCAGCTGTATGGGGAGACAGCATACATTAATCACACCTGCACAGTCACAAGTTGAACTTTTTCCATACTTAGAGATACATAAGACTGCATACTTACAGACAGGTGGGACATTCTGCACTCGGGCTTCTTGGATCCACTGGTCCAAGAGTGCATCCCTTCTCTGCTTCAGGTCATTATGGTGATGACATACTTGCTCACCAGTCCGGGGTATGCCAGTGGCACTGGTGAGATCATGTGCAAGTTGGTCCCAGGCCTCTGCTTTGTACTGTGAGCCCTGGTACTGGCCCTGCAGCAGCCTGCTGTCAAGGTTTTTACCTTGGAGCTTAACCATGACCCTTGTCTCCTGGATGCCCCAACGTTATGCTTGGAAGCCCACACTTTCTCTGACACCAGCCATTTTGGTCCTGCTGTGTGCAATCCCAAATGGTTATGGCTGTATTCCCACCTGTGCAGTTTAAATAGGACAGTTTTCCCACACTTTTTCATGATTGGTTGGTTTTAATATGATGCACTATGCTTAGCTCTGCACAAATCTGCATAACAATGCTTACACCAGCCAAGCAGAACTGAATGCAGATAAGCAATGCACTAGCAAAGCATTGCTTAAATCTATTTTCTTTCATTAAACTTATAAATTGTTTTTTACATTTATATTTTACATATTCCCACCCCTGCTGTGCTATATGTGAGCCATGTGATTGACATCTATCATTTACATTCCTTAAAAGTTTATTAAATGATTTGGCAGAGTGGGGATTTGAACTGAGTATATTTTACATGTTATACCATGGCAGTAACACTACACTACAGCAGCTTGATGACGTTTTCTATCACAGTAGCACTTGTCTATCATTTTCAGGATTTCAGCCAGGCTAAGCATAGCGGTGCACTGTGCAAACAATCTGCACGGTGCTTAAACTTCGGATTTATTTAATGAAAAAAAAATATTATTACATTTTTTAATTTTTTTGTTTTTTATTCCTTTCCACTTGGCCTACTGATTCCATGCATGTGGGGCAGGAGTGTGTACATTTGGTGGTGTGCACTTGATGGCTGTTGCCTTCTATAGGTGTTTGTGGTATTTTTATTTGTTTCAGTGATTGTGGACACTGAAATGTTAGCTATTTACATTTCACTGTCTGCGGACACTCGTTTACTATATAATATGAGCCAGGCTCTAATATTATATAGTTTGACACTCATCTGTGTCAGAAAGTGCTGTACGGCACTTTCAGAGAGAAGGGGGCATGTGTCATACACACCTCCTGCACTCATTCCTGCTTTGTGTCCATTTAGTTCAGATAGCAGCATGCCTTCATGCATATGCAAGGCGTGCTGCTATCCTAAATGGACACAAACCACTCCATGCAAGAATAGCCTTACTCTTGCACGGAGCTTCATGAATCCAGGGGCTGATGTCCTTAAGGGGTCATTTGCATATATCCCATGTTACCTCTAATACAAGAGGTTTTCAGGAATTACACAATGGAAATTCTAGCTTGGTTTTATTGTTCTTCCAGTTTTTACTAATTGTTTTGTCTCTCTGACCTTCTTACTTACTAGACTTAGAACAGAAAGTATTTAGATACTAGATCCGTGATGTTAATGGCAAGGAATCTTTGTATTGATCTGTATTACTTACTTAATAATGTATATTCCCTGAACAATGCCAAGCATCATGAGGAAAATCAGTCAAGCTTGGAGGAGTAAGACAAAATCTGATTTTAAAAATCTTAGCATTATACTTAATTCATAGCAGCTGAGAGGTGTGCTCACAACATAACCTGAGTTGTTTTGCTATAGCATTGGTGAAGGTTATAGTTACTGTTCATTATTTTTCTACATTTTGATCAACAAGGGACTAAGAGCTTGCATGACTAAGACAAAAATAAGGGTGCTAAAATCATCCTGTTACAAACTTGAGTGTCAAACAAGAGCAGTACTGGTAAGGGAAGAAGAACTGGCTTGTAGTTATTCTTCATAAACACAGCCCATCACATACTATCATTGATGGGCAGTGTCAGAGTCTGAAATATAGTGACTTTTGCATTTGGTGACACCCATTACAATAATTTGCTTCAGGCTTCGCTAGCTGGGTTCAGAATGAGTTAAGATTTCTCTTTACACATACTTTTCAAACATTGCTGTTTATAGATTATTAGATTATAGGCAACATGTACATTGATATCCTATTGGATAATGCACGTTTTCCAACAAGGTATTAATGTAAAGGCATTTGTAATTAAAAAAAAAAAAAAAAAAACAAGACCACTGCTTTCTGTAAAACATGGGCTTCACAAAAACAAATAGCTGACTTTTTTTATATTCACTAAATGTAGCTTTGCTGTTTAACTAGAGTAAAGTAAGAAAAAGTAAAATAAAATAAAAATTCAAAAAAAAAAGTAATTGAAGGAACATTTACAAGGATTTTTTATTTTACTTTCCTCTCAGTAAATGCAGCTTAAAAATTATTTAGAGATGTGTTAAATAAAAAAGAAAATGTAATGCCATTTTTATGTGTGCATGCCTGTGTGTGTGCATGTGTGTGTGTGTGTGTGTGTGTGTGTGTGTGTGTGTGTGTGTGTGTGTGTGAAAGAGAATAAGAGAGTCAGTGAGTTAGACGAAGGGTTGCTGACCAGTTGTAATCCTTAGTCATTTACCGTAAATAAAGGGACAGAGTGGAAATATGAGCCAACATCAGTGATGTGGTAGAAAATCGGATACTGGCTAGGAATGGGAGTATTGCAGTGCTTTGAACTGTATGATTTTTTTGTCATTCATTTTATCCCATTGAGGTCAAGAAAAGTGGCTGTAATTACTGGGGACATTTCTGTGTGTTTATATGTGCATGTGTTTCTGATTGTTTTTGGATATACATATGTATGGTGTGTGTGTGTGTGTGTGTGTGTGTGTGTGTGTGTGTGTGTGTGTGTTTTCTGTCTGTTTCTGGATATAAACTTGTATGGTGTGTGTGTGTGTGTGCGTGTGTGCGTGTGTGCGTGTGTGCGTGTGTGTGTGTGTGTGTGTGTGTGTGTGTGTGTGTGTGTGCCTGTGAGCATATGTGTGTGCATACTTGTGTGCTTTCTGTGTGCTTCTGTGGATATGTTTGTTGTGTGTTTCTATGGATATGTATGTGTCTGTCTATCTCTTTGTCTTTCTGTGCCTCTGCATGTTTATTTGTGACAGTTTACAGGCACGTGTGTGTGTGTGTGTGTGTGTGTGTGTGTGTGTGTGTGTGTGTGTGTGTGTGTGTGTGTGTGTGTGTGTGTGTGCATGTGTGTGCACGCTCATGTGCACTCTGACATTAAATACTTATAAAAAATTAATTTTAATGCTAAATAGTTCTTCCAACAATGACATATGTTACATCAAATCTGAAGTATTAAGCAGATGAAATATTTTACATCAAAGTGTAGTACATACTTATATATACACATATACATTAATAAAAACAAATATAAAGCAGTTTAACAGATAGCCCAATTATCTAAGTGCAATAATGCCCTCCAGTGTTGGTGTTATATAGGAAATAACTGACCTTACAGGCATGTAGAGGTCCTGTGATTTTAAATATAATTAAAGAGGATTAAACATTATTACTTTAAAGTTAACATTTGTCTTAAAGGTGAAGAAAAGGAATTAAGGGAATTTCCTAATAAATCCATTAGATAATAGGAAGCAATTTTTAAAATACGTGCTATATTTTTCTGTATTATTTTGTATTATAGAGCTAAATTGTTGCTTAGATATCTGTTGTCTTACTGTTCTGCAAATATACAGAGATCAGTATATATTTTTTTGGTTTTATAATTTGCACTGTGATTTCTCACATCTCTGTTGAAACTGTCTTCCCCACCCCCCACCCCATTTTGGTTTCTATAGCTTGTGTGTTAACTCAAGGTTCCCTTAATTTGCTGTTAATAGCAGCCTGCATTTAAAGTGGATTGTTGAGAGACAGCCTTACAAGACTATCTGCAAATATATAGAGCTGAGTATATTTTTCTGTATTATTCTGTATTATAGAGCTAAATTGTTGCTTAGATATCTGTTGAATTACTGTTCTGCAAATATACAGAGATCAGTATATATTTTTTTGGTTTTATAATTTGCACTGTGATTCCTCACATCTCTGTTGAAACTGCCCCCCCACCCTCATTTTTGGTTTCTATAGCTTGTGTGTTAACTCAAGGTTCCCTTAATTTGCTGTTATTAGCAGCCTGCATTTAAAGTGGATTGTTGAGAGACAGCTTTACAAGACTATCTGCAAATATATAGAGCTGAGTATATTTTTCTATATTATTCTGTATTATAGAGCTAAAGTGTTGCTTAGATATCTGTTGCCTTACTGTTCTGCAAATATACAGAGATCAGTATATATTTTTTTGGTTTTATAATTTGCACTGTGATTCCACACATCTCTGTTGAAACTGTCTTCCCCACCCCCCCCTCATTTTGGTTTCTATAGCCTGTGTGTTAACTCAAGGTTCCCTTAATTTGCTGTTAATAGCAGCCTGCATTTAAAGTGGATTGATGAGAGACAGCCTTACAAGACTATCTGCAAATATATAGAGCTGAGTATATTTTTCTGTATTATTCTGTATTATAGAGCTAAATTGTTGCTTAGATATCTGTTGTCTTACTGTTCTGCAAATATACAGAGATCAGTATATATTTTTTTGGTTTTATAATTTGCACTGTGAGTCCTCACATCTCTGTTGAAAATGCCCCCCCCCCATTTTGGTTTCTATAGCTTGTGTGTTAACTCAAGGTTCCCTTAATTTGCTGTTAATAGCAGCCTGCATTTAAAGTGGATTGTTGAGAGATAGCCTTACAAGACTATCTGCAAATATATAGAGCTGAGTGTATTTTTCTGTATTATTCTGTATTATAGTGCTAAATTGTTGCTTAGATATATGTTGTCTTACTGTTCTGCAAATATACAGAGATCAGTATATAATTTTTTGGTTTTATAATTTGCACTGTGATTCCTCACATCTCTGTTGAAACTGTCTTCCCCACCCCCACCCCCATCCCTGTTCTTGGTTGTAGTTTAAATTTGGTAGCTTTTGCAGTGCCTGCCCCACTGTAGATTTGATATAGGACACTCCCCCAGTCTCATCTCTTTACCGCATTCTACCTAATAAACCCTTTCTGCACTTGCTTTTAGTCCTTTTTAATTTAATTACATTTTTTCAAACTGTGTGTGGACTAATATTGCTACATACTCAAGTGTGCCAGCTTGCACTGCATGTAAATTGTTTTTACTACTGTTTTTGTTATTTTTCTGAAAAAAAAATTGTAAGCCTGTTTCCTACCTTTCCTGTAACTAGAGTTCCAAATACTGATTTGCTGTATCCAGGACTGTTTGTAAGCTTCTGAGCCCCCCAAGCCTTTCTGTGTTGGAGGGAAGCCTTCTAGCTTATCTGTGGGAGTGGTAAGCATTAGGTAACCTGTCTACCACATAAGGAGTGGTTCTGGCCCAGAATTTGTAGTTATTGGCCATTTGGGCGGTCTTCCATCTCTCTCAACTTTCTGATTTGAAGGCCTGCAATTTGCTCACTCAAAAAAAAATGTATCTGCTTTTACTATATTTGTGTTTCTTCCTACTTTATTTTGCTTTTGCGTCATCTTAAAAGTACTTAATTGTATTTATTACTGCTTGGTGTAACTCATTCTAAGCCTTTTAGTTTAAGCACTTGGGCTTCAGACCAGTTGTTTTACATTAAGAAGGTTTGTGGTCTGCACTGTACATCCTTCTAAGTTGGGAACTGCTGATTGAGGGCTCAGTGTCTGTTATTCTAAAAGTGCATTAATTCTGGTTTAAGCACTTGGGCTTCAGGCCAGTTATTTTACATTAAAAGGGTTTGTGGTCTGCACTCTTGTGGGAGGAGAGGCTGGACTCTGCCCTTCTGAGCTGGGAATTTCTGGTTAAAGGCTTATAGTGCCTGCATATTTGAACTGCTTCTTACAGAAATTGGTACACCTTGTTTGCTGTAGCATAGACTAGATCCAGGCCTGCTGAATCTAGCTTTGTTTGTATAACTTGGGCACTAATCCAGGCATTCTTTAAAGTATTCAATTGTATGTATTACTGCTTGGTAGTAACTTGATTAAAGTGTAGCTATCATTCTAAGTCTTTTGGATTAAGCACTTGGGCTTCAGACCAGTTGTTTTACATTAGGAAGGTTTGTGGCCTGCACTGTGGTGGCAGGACAGGTAGCTTACATCCTTCTAAGTTGGGAACTGCTGATTGAGGGCTCAGTGTCTGTTATTCTAAAAGTGTATTAGTTCTGGTTTAAGCACTTGGGCTTCAGGCCAGTTATTTTACATTAAGAAGGTTCGTGGTCTGCACTCTTGTGGGAGGAGAGGCTGGACTCTGCCATTCTGAGCTGGGAATTTCTGGTTAAAGGCTTATAGTGCCTGCATATTTGAACTGTTTCTTACTGAAATTGGTACACCTTGTTTGCTGTAGCATAGACTAGATCCAGGCCTGCTGAATCTAGCTTTGTTTGTATGCTTGTTGTTTGTTTGCTTGTTATTTCCCTGAAATGCTAATTCCACCTAAAACGTGGCTTTTCAGCGCTTCTGTGGATCCCTAGTGATATCTGCATTGCTTACTGTACTTATTTCCTTGTTTCACGTGAAAGAAAGTTACTGTTTGTCATTTTTGCATTTAAGTTACCTGTAACACATTGCATTTAAGTTACCTGGTACTTGCTCACTAAAGCAATTATATAAGTCAGCACTAAAAAATTAAAAGCACTACACCCTCACAAACTCCCCTTGAGTACCTTGTTCCCCATTGGCCCTTTTTTTCAATTATAAAGGAATTCCCAATACTATTCTAGCATGTCCAAAGGTCAGTTGTCAGTATCCTCTCCGGTCCAGCTGCTGAATCTGGGAATCTTGAGGCAATGTTAAAACTGCCTCATGTACACAGACAACCCTCTTCTCCTCCCAACAAATTCCAACACATGTGAGAGATGCAATCATATAGTCAAACTGGAGGCTAAGCTCTCTCAACTCAGTACTGGCGTAACCAGTCAGGAGGAGAAGGAAACCACACACACTACAATTCCAGTCTCACATAGACCTACCACGACAGCAAACCAAACACATAAATACACAAAAACATACTCGGAGGCTCTAAATAAAAATCTGCCTAAGCAGCAGAGAACTCCAAAGCAGACACCCAAGCAACCGCTACCCCAAAACAAAATAGATGCAACACATAGCTCACAAAGCCAGTGTGCCGAATAGTCACAGCCCTTAAGGCTAAACAACACACCTGATACACTTGTAATAGGTGACTCTATCGTCAGGCACAATGATGTCCCACTCACCAGGCTGAACAAGGAGAAGGTCACGGTGAGCTGCCTGTCGGGCGCTAGGATCCGCCACATAACACAAGCACTCAGGTCACTCCAAGGCAAGTACAAATAAGACTCAGTCATTGTCCATGCTGGTGTGAATGACCTGAGACGTACCTTCCTGGACTACATGAAAAGAGACATAGAGGAGCTCTCTGAGCATGTGGCCCAGGCCGGTATGATCCTGACCATGAGTAGCATCTTACCCTGACCAAGAATGATGCCACAATATGAAGACAAGACAATCAATTTCAACAATTGGCTTAAGTATTGGTGTCATTCAAAGGGGATCCAATGCCTGTCAGCCTGGGATGACATGCTCTACAAGCCACGATGCTTCACTAGGGACGGCTTGCACCTGTCACCCCTAGGCCTTCGGATATTGGCAAAGGCTCTTGCTACCCCCATAGTGCCTTTTTTTTTAGGCAAGGCTCAAAAGACAAACCCACCTCCATAGGTATCACAAGGGATAAGAAACTAAGAGTAATGCTACTCAACGCCAGAAGTCTAAACCTCAAGATGCACACACTCAAAACTCTCCTTAGCATGGAGAACATCGATATCTGTGCAGTAACAGAAATCTGGTTCAAGGCTCCCGAGAGCACCCCAGCACTACCAGGTTATACCTCATACCATGCTTTTCGGCCCCAAAACTTGGACCGAACCACAAAAGCAGGGGGAGTATCAGTATTCGTTAAAGATACCCACACCTCTTGGTTGGTGGCACAACACGAAGCATCAGAGACTATCCATGTGCAGCTAACAGTGGGTAAAGCTGCCTTCCAGTTTATAGCCTGCTACAGACCACCCTCCCAAACTCAGGAACCCCACTCGGGCTTCCTGAGAACACTGGAAAATATGAAGGTCTCTCCAAACACCATTATATTGGACGACTTCAACTACCCAAACATAGACTGGGAGCATTACTCTAGCTCCAACACCCTAGCCCAAAGGTTCCTAGAATTTATAAACTCAAATGCTATGGAACAACTTGTTACCACTCCCACAAGAGGGGAAAACATACTGGACCTGATCATCACCAACATGGGGACTCTATGCTCCAGACCAGAAGTGTATCCCTCACTGGTAAGATCAGACCATAAACCAATCTCACTGGATATTCACATCCCGACCCCACCCCCTGCCCAGAAACCAACAGGGAAAAACTTCTCTAAAGCAAATTTCACACTCCTCAAAACCGAGGTGGAATCCTTCAAAGCCCCCAGGCCTGTAGAAAATACGGCCCAGACCGCAGAATCCTTTATAAATGCATTCTATGAACACCTTCAGGAATGCATGGATCATGCAATCCCAAATAAAACCAAGACCCAATCCTCCAAAGGCAGACGTCCTGTCTGGTGGACCCCAGCCATAAACAAACTATACAATAGAAGGAGGAAGCTACTGCATGATAGAGCAAAATCCCAAAAAGGGAAGGCATCTCTGATCAGTATTAGCAAAAAACTATGGGCACTCATAAAATCATCTAAGGCCAGATTTGAGAGAAAAATTGCACAGGACACTAAGGATAATCACAAGGCTTTCTTTAGTTATGTTAGGAACCTGGGTGGGAATTCCCAGATATGCTCAGAATTAGTCCAAAATAACAAAAAATACACTGAACCCACAGACATTTGCCAACATCCTAGCTGACAGGTTCAGCGCAAACTCCTCCCCCTCTCCACCAAAAGGGCAAATATCTATCCCAGCAGAGTGCTGCCCCCCCCCCTGACATCTCAGATGCTCAGGTAAGAGCCACCCTCTCCAAAGCAAAAAACACAGCATCAATGGGACCAGATGGTGTCCCGCGCTGCATCCTACATGGTCTCCAAGAAGAGCTAAACCCAAACATAAAACTACTGTTCAATCTCAGCCTTACTACAGGATATGTACCCAAAGAGTGGTGTACAGCAACAGTGGTCCCTCTCCACAAAGGTGGTGCCTCAACGGATCCTGGAAACTATCGCCCCATAAGCCTGACTAGCTTGGTCTGCAAAGCTATGGACAGGATCATCATGGACCTCATAAATAATGATATTGGGGACCTATAGACACTGGATCCTACCCAGTTCGGCTTTTTTAAGGGCAGATCCTGCCTCTTAAACCTGGTTGATTTCTTTGAAACAGTCACCAAGGCCATTGACAAGGGGAAGGTGGTCCACACAGCCTAGCTGGACCTTGCAAAAGCCTTCGATACAATACCCCACTCAGGCATTATAGATAAGCTCACCAGCTTAAATATAAACCCCTATGTCACTAGATGGGTTGCAAACTGGCTCAAGGACAGAGCCCACATGGTTAGAATTGCTGGAGCCATGTCAGACTCCAAACCAGTAACAAGTGGCATCCCACAAGGCTCAGTCTTGGGACCTCTCTTGTTCGGTATATATTTCTCTGAGATACAGACCAACACGGAAGGACTGTGGCTGACCAAGTTCGCAAATGACTGCAAACTGGGCACCATAATCAACTCTCCAGCCAACACAAGCATCCTTCAAAAGGGCCTCATAGAAACAGACAACTGGTGCCAGAACCATGGCCTCAATCTAAACGCCAAAAAGTGTACAGTCATCCCCTTTGGCAAAAACAAAGTGCCCACAAATTACCACATAGGTGGTAATCCATTAAGTATAGAAGAAGTAATTAGGGACCTGGGGACTCAAGTTGATAGCAATCTCTCATTTGACAACCACGTGGCCAAAGTGGTTAGAAAAACATTTTATGTAGCCCACCTAATCATGAAGGGATTCACATCCAGATCAGGGGAGGTCATCGTGCCTCTTTACTCATCCCTCATCAGGCCCATAATTGAGTACAACGCCCCTATTGGGATGTACCTTACCAGACACCTGCAGCAACTGGAAAGTCCCCAAAAGTACCTCACCAAGAGGTTCAAAGGGCTCAAACAGATGCCATATGCTGCCCGGTTAAAGAAACTCCAGCTCTACTCAGTGGCATACCGCCTGCTCAGAGGCGATCTGTGCCTGACGTATAAAGCCATGTCCAACCTGGAATTAATGGACATGCTGCACCTCAGAAAAGCCAAATCCCATCGAGCTATGCGCTGGAGAGACTTGAACCTCAGCACTGAAATAAATAGGACATGCTGGAGGGACAGATTCATAACCCAGAGGCTCCCTTCACTCTGGAATAAAATCCCAGTCCAGGTTAGGCAGAGTCCCTCATTGACTCTCTTCAAGAGGAATCTTGATGAGTGGATGGGAAATCGTAGGTTTGCCCCGGGTATCACTTCTGTGTCATTGTTAGACATAGGCACAGTATACTAACCTCGAAAAAGGGCATAGCAAAATTAATTTAAAATGGGTGGCGAAAGCCAAACACACTCTGGCTAGGTTTACAAATGCCCTAGGGCAGATAGCCTAGTATGAACCTAAGAACCTATGAACCTATGTAAATAATAAAAAAGATAATATAAGACCTTTTAAAGGTGAATCTGGTCTTATTTTGGAAAGAAAAAAAATAAATTACAGAAACCTTTATTACTCACTTTTTGGAGATAAATACTTGTAATATGAAAACTGATGGCACAACCATCATTAAATGTAACCATGAAAAGTGTGTCCCATGATATCTGTTGCTGGAAAAGGTTAAGAGGAAAAGTTCAGCACAACTTGACAACCTGTCAGGTGAATTAATTAGCATACTGGCTAAAATCTTAACAGGTCCACTGACTGGAATATTTATTAGTACGTTAAAAACTGGATTGGCTTACGTGCAGTGTTTCAATGATAGCAGCAAACAAGTAAGTGGCCATGAGCAGAGAAGTGTGTTATAAATTGCTGTGCAGGCAAAAAATTCATTGATTTTTTTTTTTAAGGAAAGCTGGGAGTGAGCATACGTGAGTAGGAGTGAAGGCAGACATTTATGTGTCTTTTAGTGACAAGGGCAATGAACAGGAGGAACAGGAGGTGCAGAGCAAATTTCTTTCAGTTCAGTCTGTATGTTTTTATTTGAGCTGAATAAAACCAGTGATACAGGGTTGATAGAAAGCACTGCAATGCCTATCACTTTGCTTTACTTTTGACTCTGATATTGTAAACTGTGTCTGATAGATGGTTTAGTCATCTTAGCTGTTTAAGGAAAGTTTTCTCTTGGTTGAAAGAATAAAAACTATTTTCTTCCTTGCTGCTGACTCCTTAACTGTGTTCCCTCAGCTTGCTCTCTATCAGCCACGTTTGTCTTTTTCATCTCCATACTGACAGCATACTGTTAAAGGTCCTGCATGCTGCATTAAACGGTTGCAACGAAACTTGCTCATCTCACAGCTCTGTTCTCTTACCTTGCAGTGTCTCCTTATCTATCTGCAAAGAATGCTGGCTTAGTTTTTACATTTTACAATATACTTATTTAAGGCATTATCTCCTGTACTCTCTAGCAAAGTTGGTATGCTGTAAGGAACAAGGCAGCAAGGAACCCCTCCCCCCTTATTTCTTAATAGACTGCCTGTTAGTTTCAACAAACTTATGTCTATTACATGCTGGACTCATTAGCCTGTGTTAAGATATTGCTTACCCAGCCTGTTTTAAGTTATTTCTTACCTGATAGTACTACACAACAAAACCTCTTATTCTTACTATGAACAATACATAGCCTTATTCTGTTAGAGGTTTTAGTGATTGTGCTTGCCTCTGGGCTTGGCTCAATCCGCTCCATTCACCCTCGCTTCACTCAGGCTCACTTCGCTCACCTCACACCCCTATTCTCACCAGGTCTATATTAAAATCTCGAAGTCTGACAATATCGAGTATGATATTGTCAACATGAGAATACCGAAAGCACAATACATTGAACGTTTAAATGGAAAATCTCTGTAGGGGGAGATTTCCATTTACTTCAATGTAGTGCATTCCCGGAGTTGATATATTTAAGTAGGGGGAATGTGGGGGTGCAGACCCCATGTGGGGGGTGCAGGGAGGCTTGCTCCCCTGCCTACACACTGTGTAGTTTTTTTTTTTAATTTAGTATTTTTTTTTGGTTTCGATGGTTTAAGATTTTGATCACTAAAGTTCAATCTATAGTGATTTGAAGTTTTCAACCTTCGAGAGTATAATATAGATCCATTCCCACCCACCCCCATATCATTTCCTTTATAGCTAACTACTTTGCAACTCCTACAACATACACCCTTCCCCTCCTGTCTTTCACTCCTTAATAGACTATACCTCAACCCACTTGCTGCTACAACAAAATATAAAATATTCTAACTTCACCCCCCAACTGGTACTAGCTGGTATACACAATTATCCACTATCTAATAGACCAAAAAACTGCACTCCTGTGCATTTTATTAACTAAAAACACCTACAATATGTACTCCTCCAAGAGTAAAATCTATGCATTTCTAACTACATCCATCCTATTATTGCCTCTCCTACTCCTCCTCCTTATACTCACATCACTTAGCATCCACTTACCCCCCAAACATATCTCCCCTACAAACTCAAATTGCTGTAGCCATATAAATAATCACCAAGCCTTCGCCATTTTTCCATCCATCTTCTCATTAAATACTCCCTTACCAAAAATACACTTACCTAACACCTAACTCACCCCTACCAACATAAAACCAAATACTACACCCCCACTGCTAATATGCTCAAACTCATCTACCTCCACAAAAACATTCTCTTAGCTGGAGACATTCATCCCAACCCTGGTCCAACACACTCCACTGCTAGCCCTCTTAACCCCAAAGTCAATAATCTCCCAAACAAACATCTTTCCTTCTATTCAGTATACACTAGGAGTATTCTGAACAAAGTAAGTGAACTACATGATTGGATCTCCCACCATAATCCTGATATCCTTGTTCTGACTGAAACCTGATTGCAATCCCAACACCAAGACATAGAGATCTTGCCCTCTGGCTATAGCATACACCATCTAGCTTGACCAAAAAGGAAAGGTGGAGATGTTGCTATCCTACACTCTAACCACCTTACCATTTCTAACTCTACTTTTACATCCCAAGCCTCTTCCCAGCCAAAATTTTATCTGTAAACCTAAATATTAATAGCCATTCCACTATCACCATTGTAGCAATTTACATTCCACCAGGTGATAATATCCCCCTACTGGAAAATATGCTTGCTTATATCACCCAACACATCCCAAATGAAAATATCATTCTTGGGGATGTCAACATTAACTGGCTCTCTCTCTCCTCTCAAAACTCCTCACAACACCTTAATCTCTACGGCTTTACTCAACTCATCTCTGATCCCACTTATTTCAATAACTCCCATACAGCCTCATCTCTCCTTGACTGGATTCTTGTCTCTCATCCTTCCAAATACCATAACCCTGAAATACTACCACATTCCCTAAGTGATCACTGTTCAGTAAAAATACTAAGATGCATATCCCGTCAAGCTAAACCTCAAAGGCTTATCAAACACCAACAACTAACAAACTTTAATTCTGAAACTCTCAAATCTTTACTATCAAAAGTGAACTGGAATCCCTTTAAACTACTCCCTTTTGATGAAGCTGTCCACTTTAACTGCACTTTCCTTAGTATTTAAAATTCTGTGGCACCCCTTAGAACAGTCCGCATAAAGTCTAACATAGCCCCATGGCTGACTGTAAACACATGTGCACTACTAAAAAAAAGAGAACATGGAAAATTTGGACTAAAACTAAACATCAACCAGACCTCCAGAAATATAAAGAAGTTAGATATCTTACCAAAAGTCACATAAATAAAGATAAGAAAAACTTCTATAATAATCCATCTTCTACCTTTAAAGCCAACCCTAAAAAGTTCTGGCACTCTGTAAATCAAATACTGAAGCCAGGTACGCAAGCCTGCCCTAACCCTCATCCTGACAAAACACGAGGAAAGTGCTTCCATATTTAACAACTACTTTATAGACTCAATATCCAAATTACTAAATCAAAACGCAAATCATCCCACCAACAATAATAGACCTAATAGCTCAAACTCTTCCATCAGTAGTAACCCTACCACTACCTTCTCCCTCAAACATGTCTCCCCTAACTATATTAAAACTCTACTATCTAAATTAAAACCTTGCTTTACATCCATAGACAACATTCCCTCCACATTCCTTCAGGCTGCCGCTGATGTTCTTGCTTTCCCAGTTTCTATTCTAATAAACCGCTCTATTATGGAATCCACAGTCCCTTCCATCTGGAAGCAATTTTACACCCCTCCAATACACAAAAGAAGGAACTCCACAAATATAACAAATTTTAGACCTATAGCCATACTCTCACCACTCTCCAAAATTCTGGAAAAATGTATTCACAATCAAGTCTAACACTACCTTCTGCAAGGAAATCTACTCACACCTACCCAACATGGCTTTCGTCCCATGTGCAGCACTACAACAGCTCTCCTGTCTTTCCTAAACTCTGTATCACTAGCTAGAGACAGTAACAAACTTATTTCCTGTCTCTTCATTGACCTCTCTAAAGCCTTTGATACAGTCTCTCATTAACTCCTTCTCCTTAAACTAGCAAACTTACACTTCTCTCCATCCACCATATCTTGGTTTAACAGCTATCTCTCTGATAGACTCCAATCAGTCAAATGGCTCTCAGCTTTCTCCCCTCTTCTTCCTGTTAAAACAGGTGTTCCACAAGGCTCCATCCTTGGACCACTTATTTTTAACATCTTTACCAACCTTCTCTACTCTTTCTGTCCTGGATCCTCACTGATACAATACGCAGATGACTCTACACTCATCAATATTGTTGAATCACCAATTCAACTAAAATCAGACACACAGTCCTCTTTTAACTCTATAGAAAACTGGCTATCTGTAAACCATCTTATCCTTAATCCAAAGAAAACCAAATTACTACTCTTTCTCCCTAAAAACCTTAACCACATAAAGTCTTCCTTCTCCATACTATCACAAAATAATACTCAAATACAGATGGATACCAGTACAAAACTTTTAGGTGTTACTATTGATGACAGACTAACCTTTGATTTGCATGTCACTAATTGTATCCGAAAAACACATCTCAAGCTAGGGCATCTCTATAGAAACAAAAAATATCTTACCAAAACAGCAAAACTAACCCTTTCAAATGCCTACCTCTTACCCACTTTACTTTATAGCTCCCAAATTCTCACCAGCCTCAACATTGGACTACTAAACAAGTTAGAAACAACTTATAACAGGATTGCCAGATTTGCTGCCCAAAATTCTTACAAGTCCCATCACTGTCTCTCACTGAAAGAACTAAATTGGCTAGAATTACCTAACCTGCTTTGGTATAATCAGTTTCAGATTATTCATTCCATTCTCTACAAACCTTCTTTCTGTCCAACTATCTCATCTCTAATCTCTCATTACGTACCCACTAGATTACTCCGCAGTTCTGAACAAGGCCTACTAAAAATCTGCAAACCAAGGACCAAAATGGATCACCTAGTCTATAGCTTTAACTCTTCCAAGGCCTGGAATAGCTTACCACCAGATATAAGATCCCTTGAACATCCCAATCAATTCAAAACTGCTGCAAAAAATACCTTCATGAAAAATGGTCTTGCCAATGTAATTATCCCCTGTAAACACTCCCCTATAACCTTCTGCTTCTCTTCTCTCTTCCTTCCCTTCAGTAAACAAACTTACTACTTTATCTTCTCCTCTTGGTACATCACTGTACAAACATAACTAGTAAAATATTTCAGCTATGTAACTATTGCACTATTATGTATATAATGTGTAATTATGAATGTATCCCTCTGATTAATGTATTTCTATGTATTTCGCTTGCCACAGTTTAATGTATGACACTGTAATGCAATAATGTGTGGTTCTGATGAATGTAATGTGTGGCACTGTAATGCAGTAATCTGTGGTACTGATGAATGTATTTCTATATGTATTCAATATGTAAAATTTCTATTTTCTGTTGGAGATTTTCTCCTCAGGCCTCCGCTAAAAATGGGCATTTGTAGCTCAGTCGGACAAACCCGGTCAATAAATATAAATAAATAAATAATAATAATAAATAACTCTAGATAGGAATATTTTTCTGACCTTTGACTCCTATTTAAAATTCAAACATCAAAATGGTACAGTTTTTGAAAAGTTGTGTATTGAAGACTTGTTAGAAATACCATGTCTGGAGAAATTTAAGACTTATAATATCTTCACAAATGGTATTCTATTTTTGAGCAAAGTGGGAAAAATTTGTAATTAAATACAAATATTTGATAAAGTGGTTTGAACTAATTAGAATTCAATGGCACTTGAAGTAAAAGTGCTTAGTTCAAAAATACAGGAGGGAGAAGGTTATATGCACGTCGGGGTTGATGATGGTATGACTTGTGATGAATGCATATCGGAGTCTTTCAACTTATGGAAGGGTATGTTAAAACATCAGATTAATAATGACTTCTTGACTCCACACCAACTGTGCACCATAAAAGAGACAGATAAAGAGTCTGAAGGGGAAGAAAGTCTAACTGGTCCTGCCCAGGTTCCAGGTGCTTCTAATAAGGTTGGATGAAGTAAAAGCAAAAGATAAAAAAATGGAGGTCACTGGAGGTGATATGGATTTTCATAACATTGTCCTGGAGGTTACATTTATTTAGGTATGTAGTCACTGACCACCTTGTCATGCAGATAGTTCTAATTTTGGTAGCCCGGAAAGGGTCCTACAGCCACAAAAAATTTCACTAAGTGATAACAAGAAATCAGGTAAAGCACAGGTACAAATAACACAGTAGTCAGTGTTAAAAGAAATTAACAATAAGAGTGGAATTTAAAAAATGAGTTGGAATACAGATGTACTCAGATATTTTGATTTTTGGAGGTCACAGCTATCCAAGAAAATTATAAATGGACATTATTGTTAAAGACGTGGCTGAGATAATTAGTCATGTACTTAGTCATCAAGACAGTATGTTAATTCTCCCCCATATTTAGTATCATTCTTTATGTGAAAAGTTCCCCAGGAGAAAATGACTCACTAGAAGTTATTGCCCCCCCCCCCCACACACACACACACACCTCGCACCCTTTGGTTAGTTTTAAGATCCTGCTTTCTTCTTATATAAAAAAAACTCAAGTGTAAGGAAATAAAAAGCTTTGTTATACAGATAATAGTGCAATAAATTCTGATTTGGTAAACTATAAGTGGACTGGTGAATTTAAAGGTAAATCTCCAGAAAGTAAATGGTATAGCCTTTATTACAAACTAGTAGCACTAGGTGATGTTTATGTGCCAACTCAACATAGTCTTAGAAAGGTGGATGTTAAAGTCTCCCTTAGTGGAATAAGTATCCACTCAAACTTTCAAAGTAAAGATAAGTTATGATGAAGGAAAACAAATCAAAAACAGAAAGTTCAGGGTAAGGGGCAGGAATGTAATGATACTATGCTGATGGTAAGCACACTTAAATTACCAGAGAGATAATGCATTTGAATAGATGACATTTATTACAGATTATATTCTTAATGCAAGTGAATGCCACAATAAAAGTTTCTAATATTTAATTTACTTTTTTAATACAGGAAATCAAGTCATTCACTGAGAGGTATGTGCAACGAATTTTGATATTTGATATTATTACTTCTAAGATGTTATGATAACTTAATTTTTTCCTTTCTAAATTATTTCACAGACTGAAAGCAGACAAGGCAAAGGGTGACAGACAAAGTATTGTGGACCTCAGTCTGACAACTGGGGTGTACAAAGGTCCCCTGCAATATAGTGTATGGAAGGAAATGAAATCTATCCTTAATCCTGGTAAGTATATATATTGTAGAGAGATAGACAGATACATACATACATACTTATATACATTGACAGCATTGGCTATATGGTAGAGTTCCATTATTATGAACGACGAGTTTCTACCGTGCCTTGTAGCTTAGAGCAGATTACAGAGCTATGCCCTTAATTATTCTTGACGGCTACTTTTGAAGCAGTTTTTTCACGAATCATAGTATGTGACTTGCAATGTCATAAAATAAAACAAATGTTTTTCATATTTTATTGTCCTGTAAAAAATAGGACATCTCATTTTGCAATAATCCATTACCCTGTTTTTGGATACTTTCTCTGATGATCTATCATTGATACAGAGCCTTTAAGTTTATAGCTGTATACTAGGCTAACAAGCAGTGGGGCCTTTATAAGCCTAGCCATGCAACACTATGAGAGGTGAATTTTACTATCTCCTTAATGTCTCTGATACATGCTAACTTTATTAGTCATTTGGTAACTGTTTCCTTACACTGACCACATCAAAGACATCTGCTATTACAGGGTAACCTCATACTGAGTACAGAACAGTACTGAAGAGTCGAGGTGTTCCAACCCCTATAAGTGAAACACCACTAATCCAAATACAATGCCAGTGACTAAATTGGAATCCTAGCTGGTATAAGAAGGAAGGCAAATAATCCCAGCCAAAAAATGGCATATTACTACCAAGAGTCACCAACAAAAAGCTAACATATCAAAAATGGGAAAAATCAGAAGGTGTGGTGGTGTAATATGGGAACAAAAAGGGACATTATAGAGACTGGGAGCATCTCCAAGGTGCAGATCATCAGCTCCCTGTACCGTACCAGTTCTGACATTGAGACAAATGGACATGGATCATGAAGATTTAGAATTATGCTAAGTACATAACTTTTGTTAATCTCATTGGCTCTAGGTGATTCCATTGTGTTGAATGATGTTGCTAAATGGGCATGGGTATTTGCTGGTGATAAGTGGGTTGAGGACCCGGACTACTCTGACCTATGCCAGGGATCCATGCTAATGGTGGGAGGGGTATATGTGCCCCTACTGGCCAGTGTGTGCCCACCATAAAAGCTCAGCAGTTCTGGGTCAATAAGTTACTGGATGGCTGCTGTCCAGTTGTCCAACTTGGGTTACCTGGGATACCTCTGTTGAGCAAACCTGGATATAAAACCATCAACCTGCTAAACATGAACTAAGAACACTCAGTGCAGGTTCACTGACAGGATGCAGCTTGGAAGTGGATGACATTATGGTAGGGAGGAAGCTGGATAGCCTATATATCCAGGGGACAAGATCGAAAGTCAGTGCAGCAAAGCCACTTGGCTTGATATCCAGAGTCTGCTACTTATGAGGAGGACAGGCTAGAAATGGTGTGGAATTGTGGTGAGAAAGAGGCTTCAGAAGAAAGTGAGAGATGTCATTAGAATTAGTAACAGACTCATGGCAATCACATGCCAGCTTATGTCCTACAGCAGCATTGTGATAGTGAGCAAAATGAGTACATTCAGACAGAGTTGTATACCCTACTAGATAAAGCAGGACAACATGAGTTCACTTTAATAATGTGTGACTTGAAAGCACATATCAGGACAGATAGAACAGGATATGAGGACTGCCTGGATTCACATGGGTGGGGCAACTGGAATAAATAAGAATAAGCCATTCTAGACTTCTGTATGGCACATGGACCCAACAACCCAGCACCATTATTATCTATTACCTCCCTAACTGCTTTCTTCACTCATCTGAGAAACACCTCCTTGAAATCAATAAACCGAAAAAGTCTATCAGTCACTGCCTATATTCTTAGTCAGTAGCCAAGGTCTGGAACAGTATTCCTACAGATACTAGAGCAATGTCATGTAGTGACATATTCAAACAATCTCTAAAGAGATTTCTCCTTAACTCCTTACTCTGTATGTCATACACCTGGCTGACACTACCTGTTATTTCTTCCTTCTCTTCGTTTCTCTCCCCTCGTTTCCTTCTCTTCCTTCTTCTTTGTCTTTCCCTTGCTTTTCCCCCTTTCCTTTCCTCACTTCTCTTATTAGCTAAAGTACCAGTTACTTCTCTGATAGCTCCCTTCCTCAACACCATTTGCTAATCTACCCCCACTGCAAAACCTCTTTCCATTCTCTTAGTCTTTTTCTCATATTTAAAATGCTTAACATCTTTACTATTGGTTATCATGACTGATTGTATTTTACTAGATGTTTAATATCCTATGTCTCTTGTTCAATATTGACTATGTTTTTCTGATATGACTTTGTTTATCCTCTTTGTCAGTTCTACTATTTGCTGTTGTACTTCATGTGATAATTTTATATAGTTTATTAATTTAACTATGTATTTTGGAGCTTTTCTCCCTGGGTCTCTGCTGAAAATGTCAGACTTTCCCAGTAAACAAATGACAAATAAATAAAGTAAAAATAAATAAATTGCTTGATAGTGGCCAACACATGGCTCAGAAGAAGTCACAAGATCACATACAAGAGTGGCCAGCATGCAACTCAGGTAGACTTCCTCTGAGTAAGGAAAGGGCACTAGGGTAGAATCAGCCATTGCAAAGTCATCCCCAGTGAAACAGTCAGCCTGCAGCACATACCAGTGATTACCACAATCAGCTACAAGCAGTGGTCAATGAAGGCTCTAAGGTCAATAGAAACCAGGGTGAAGACCTGGAAGTTGACTGGAGAGAAAGCACAGCAGTTCAGGGAATACTCAGGGCTGTAGCACTTCAAGAAGAAGAAGAAATAGGTGGAGCTGAAGAAGAATGGCAGCACCTCAAAACAGCATGTGTGAGGACTACAGAATAGATATGTGGCAGGAACGGGTATGTAAATAAGGTACGTATGGAAAGCTGGTGGTGGAATACAGAAGTTCAGGAAATCATAAAAATAAAGGAGTGCAAGAAAATAAAGAGATAGAAAAGACAGCTAACAAAGAAGGTAAGAAAGAAGTTGCAATAGCAAAAAACAGGGCATCAGAGACACTCTACCACCTTCTGGAAAGTAAGTCCCACAAAAACTATACCAGGTTGCAATGCAAAGACAGAAAGATAAAGAAAATAGTCATGTACCCTTCATAAGGGGTGTCAGCAACATTCTGCTCACCAGTCCTCAGGAAATAAAAGGCAGATGGAACGAGTAGTTACAAAAGCTTCTGAATGAAGAAAACCTCATAGAAGCTGTACTGCCTCGGACACAGCCTATCTTGAGAGAAAAGGAGGAGCCCACCCTAGAAGAAGTAAGAAAGGCCCCAAGAAAAATAAATTCAGGGAAAGGAGCAAGATCAAATGAGATCACAGCAGATATGATAAAGATGCTGGGTAAGATAGCAAAGAAATGGCTCCTGAGGGTACTCATAACAGTGTGGAGAGAAAGGCATATCCCTGATGACTGGAGAATAAGCATATTATTGCCAGTGTTCAAGAACAAATGGGACATTAACAACTGTGCACAGTACAGGCAAGTCAGACTCCTGTCACAGTGCATGGAAGTTCTGGAGAGAGTGATTGTAAAACAACTATGCAGAGTAGTAGAAATTAAGATGGGAGATGGGCAGTTTGGATTATGTTAAAAACAAAGGATGTAGCACAAGTGATGTGATATTTGCAGTGAGACAGATAATTCAGAAGAGGCTAGAAATGAGGAAAGAGACCAACTTGGCATTCCTAGACAGGGAAAAAGCATATGACAAGGTCCAAAGAAAGCTGATTTGGGAAGTCATGTCGTAGTTCAAAGTCACAGAAACACTGGTAGAATTAGTTAGTGCAAGCTATGTACAATGACCCAATGACTGAAGTGCAAAAAGAGTTTGGTCTTACTTAGGGGTCCCCAGTGGGAGTGGGTGTGGACCATGGTTCAGCTTTGAGCCCAATGGTGTTCATATTGGTGATGGACTACATTAGCAAACAGGTCAGAGGGGACATATCAACAAAGTTGCTTTATGCAGTTGATGTGGAATTTAAAGCAGACTCTGAAAAAGAACTTCTGTAAAGGATAAGGGAATGGAGTGCAAAACTGAAGGCACATGGATGGAACTGTTTACAGATCAGACAGTTGTAATGGCAGCAAATGGTGGAGCTCAGAAGAAGGTGATAAGTGAGATAGAAAGGAAAATAGTTGAACAGGTTAACAGCTTCAAGTATCTGGGAGGGGTGGTAGAGGAGAAGGGAAGTCTAAATGAGGACATTAAAGCTAGAATCAGAGTGGCTGCAGCCAACTGCCACAGAGTATTAGTGTAGTATATGACAGAAGAATGCCAAGTCACCCTACCAGTGACTGGATGCAAACAATATGGAGTATTTATTACACACCTGCACCACTTACACATCCTTTTATTCCTACAATTCTTATAAAACAACATGCACTAATTCATTATAGCTGCTAATCCTTCATTGTTTTGTAATATCTTCCAATGTTTGTTAACAATTTTTTTTTAATCATGGTTGCATCTACACTAAAATCTACTACCATTCTTGGTAAATGTTTCTCTAAAATCACTTTCAAATTTTTAAAAACACTTTTTTTTCCATCTTACTTTTAAGCATCTATTGCAAGACCACCAGTTATTGGAGAGCCCACATTCTGACTCTCAGTAGTCATCTTGGGATTAGTGCTTCTGTTTTCTCCTGGTGAGAGGAGTATAGGGACATTATTTCCTTGAGACTACTGATCACCAGGAAGCCTAATAACTGTTTAATAGATGGCAGCTTAGAATATGTTCTTATATTCCAATCCTGGTGTGAGAAGGAGCAGAGTGCATTGATTCCTGACTGTTTCTGGTTGGAGAGTGTGTGTCTGTGCTTAACATACCTGTTTAGACTGGTTGCTGTTTGAGGCATCTACCAGAGAAAGGCTACAAGCCTGCAGACCCTTGCATCATCTGGGACAAGACTGTGGATCACTAAACAGGTTGTGGCCTGCTTCTCTTCTTGGGATCGGTGCTAACATTTTGCTTCTGGTGAGAGAAGAATCAAAGCAGCCTTGTATCCCAACAGAGTGAAGCTGTGGTGAGACCAGCATTAGTAGTAGCCGGGCAGTAACCAGTCATGCGACTCCCCTCTTTTCATCATTTGTTGACAAGCTATTTCTTTGTTTTCAGTAAGTATTGTTTGATTTGTTTCTAACTTCAGAATATCTGCCTAAATACGTCATCCTTATCTAGGGCTACGTATTAATTTCCCCTCAAGTGTTTGGCAGTGCTCTGTACACACTCAGACACCTTGAGTGACATTTTTCTGGTAAAAGCACAACTGAAATTTCTGCAGTACCTAGTTGCATACAGGACAACTAGTTTGCAGTGACAAGCACTGCCCATACAGTTGCAAAATGGATACTCCTGACAGTGATTGATATTCACACTCCCAACTGTCTGATCAATAAAAAAGGGTCTGTTGCCATTGTTATGAACTTTCCTACTATCTCCATTACTGACTTGGTGGATATGAGCACCCTGAGGCAACGTAGAAATTGCCTCATGTTTACTGACAACCAGTTAATTCTCAAAAAAACTGATAAGGTATACGAGAGATTTATTTACACGTTGTCACTGGAGGCAAAGATCTCACATAAAAGTACTCCTTATGGTTGTCAGTAGTACACATGCTGCACCCATTATGCAAAATTTAAATCAGACATATTGACCCATATATGCTGAGGCACTTACATGTAACCTTCCTAAATCATAAGGACCTCCTAGATGAAGTACACATAACAAATAACCTCAGCAGCCCCAAATGCACTCTTTCAAAACAACACCCACATCAACACAAAGAGCTACATCTCAAGGAGCCTCTACCTCTAAGCCCATAAAGCAAGTCAACACACAGTCCAACATTCTAGTCATTGGAGATGCCTTGAGACACACTAATGTCCCTCTCACCAGGCTGAGTAAGGATAAAGTTATGGTCAGTTGCTTATCAGGGGATAGGATCCATAACATGACTAATGTACTCACGTCACTGGACCACAGTTACCAACATGACTCGGTCATAGTCGATGTGGGAGTAAATTACCTGAGACATACCTTCCTAAACTATATGAAGAGAGATATCATGGATCTCTCAGAATATGTGTCTCAGGCTGGTATGAGCCTAGCTTTGAGCAGCATTTTACCTTCTCCAAGGATGATGCTACAATACAAACAAAAGATTATTAACTTTAATAACTGGCTTAGTTTCTGGTGTCATTCTAAGGGGGAGCAATATTTGTCAGCATGGAAAAAGATGGTCAACAGTCCACACTGCTTTGCCAGGGATGGTCTGCACCTCTCCTCTCTAGGCTTTCGAATATTAGCTAAAACATTGTTTTCCCCCACAGTGCCTTTTTCAGGTAATGCCAAAATGAAAGTACTTCTGACATAGCAAATTAAAACCAAGAAAATCTAAAGGAATTACTTCTCAATGCTAGGAGTCTAAACAAGTAAAAAACTCCACGGCCTAGAATCTCTCTTTACCCTAAAGAATGCTGATGTCTGTGCAGTCACTGAGACATGGTTTAAAGCTGCAGAAAGCACACCAACAGTGTAAGGTTATAATGACTTCCACACGTTTAGGCCAGCTACTTCACAGGCAGGGACTAAAGGTGGAGGTGTCTTTATTTACATCAAAAATAAATATACTTTAAGACTGGTCAAACAGGACAATGCACTTGAGCTGTTCCATGTTCAGATCTCCATAGGTAAAATCCAATACCACTTCCTTGCAAGCTATAGGTCCCCCTCTATAGCCCAGAAAACCCATACTATGTATTTAAACTTATTAGAAACAGTAACCATCCAACCCGATACCATATTCATGGGTGAATTTAATTACCCCACTAAAAACTGGGAATCCTATATGACACCAAACATACATGCACAGAGATTCCTGGATTTTGTAAACACAAACTCCCTGGACTAGATAGTTAATACACCAACCAGGGGTGCAACCATACTGGATTTGGTCCTCACTAATATAGGAGACTGCTGCACACCCCCTACTGTAATGCCTTCGCTGGTAAGGTCAGACCACAAAATGGTCTCCTTTGAAGTAAAAATAAAACCTGGACCCCCCAGCTAAACCTGGAATATTCAGGAACTATTCTAAGGCTAACCTCCTGCTATTAAGTGAGAACCTGGCAAAATGTCAAGCCCCCATAAACCCTGAAAACACTTTTGCCTGTGCAGAACTGTTCACAGAAACTCTGTACAAGCATGTTAATAGCTGCATATAGGCAGCTCTACCCACCAGGAACAAGTAGAGAACTAACTCAAAAAACAAGCCACCCTGGTGGAATCACAAAATCAATCAGCTGTATAACAGGAGGAAGAAAATCATGGCAAAAATTAGGAGATACAGCACCCAACAGGAAAAAAGCATTCTCATCAAACTAAACAATCAACTCAGAGGATAAATAAAGTCTACCAAAGCCAAATTTGAGGTAAGTTTGGCATCCCAGGCCAAGGACATCCACAAAGCATTCTTTAGCTATGTCCACAACCTCAAAGGCAATACACAATTGTGTGCAGAGCTCATTGTAAATGGAGCCACCTATACTGATCCAGATGATATAGCAAACCTCCTAGCTGATAAATTCAGTCCAACTTTACCCCTTTCTTCTCCTCAACCCTCCCTCAGGAAAAAACATCAACTATAACTCCCCCTACTATCACTAGGAAACAGGTCCATAATGTTCTCTCTAAGACCAAGAACACTGCATCAGTGGGCCCAGACAATATCCCTGGATGTCTTCTTAATAGCATGAAACATGACCTATCAGGGCCTCTGGAATTACTATTTAACTGTAGCCTGCAATCATAGCATTTGATACAATACCACACTTGGGTATTGTTAACAAACTCAAGAGGTTATGTACAAACCCGTATGCCACCCAGTGGATAGCCAACTGGCTCACAGACAGGACCCAGGAAGTTAGAATTGGGGAGTCCACCTCTACAAAGATGCCAGTCACTAGCAGAATCCCTCAGGGATCACTCCTTGGACTGCTCCTTTTTGGCATTTACTTGTCAGAAGGCAAGGTCAATGTCAGTGGTCTCTGACTGACTAAATTTGCAGATGATTGCAAATTAGGAGCTGTCATTGAGTCTCACACTGACACGAATGTTCTCCAGGAGGGGCTGACACAGACAAACAACTGCTGTCAGAGCCATGGACTAAAACTAAATGCCAAGAAATACATAATAGTATCCTTTGAGAAGTCATCCATCCCTGTTAACTATCTTAATGACAACACACCCCTTAGAGCTGACCCAGTAGTCAGGGACCTAGGGACACACATAGATAGTAATCTAGCCTTTGATTATCACGTGTCTACAGTGGTGAGGAACTCATTCTATGTTGCGCAACTTATAAACAAAGGTATGGCATCTAAGTCCAAGGAAGTAATTGTTTCACTGTATTTGACATTCATCAGACCTATCATTGAATACAATGCCCCCTTTGGTATGCAGCTAACCAGGCATATCCAAGAATTGGAATGTCCACAGAGGTTCCTCACTAAAAGAATATAGGGCATAAGTAATATGTCCTATGCAGACTGCCTCAAGACCCCATCTCTGTATTCTGTCTCCTACAGGCTTTTGAGGGGAGATCTATGCCTTGCATACAGGGCATTGTCAGATCCTACTCTGATGGACCTTCTGCATATCCACAAAATAAACAGCACCAGAATTATCCATTCTAAAGACTTTAACCTTGTCTGTGATATAAATAGGACCTGCTGGAGAGATAGGTATGTATTCCAGAGACTGCCCTGTCTATGGAACAAGCTCCCCATTCATGTGAAGCAGAGTTCCTCCCTAACCCAATTTAAGTGCAAATTGGACAATTGGATGGGAAACCAGAAATTCATCCCTGGCATAGCACCTATGTCTCTAATGGATAGAGGTAACCTGTAAATGGTTCTTTTTCCAGGCCCATGCTTACATTTATTAAGGGTATTAAAACTTGTCAGAGATTTGGGATGCATGGCTAGGCTTAAAAAAGGCCCTTGTGGTCATTCGCCTAGTAAAGACCTAGGAACCAATGAAACCATAAACTTCTGTTATTCCCAAAACAGGCATATATCTGTAGAGATAGAGAGCTATTAATATATTTTCTCCCTTCTTTAACTTTATTGCCTATTTGAGATGTAATATATTCCCTTACTTTAAACATTTCCAGCAACCCTTGCAGACTAAATTGAAAATAACTATCATCACTAGTAAGTCCAATAATCCATATATATGTATATATATATATATATATATATATATATATATATATATATATATATATATATATATATTATTATTTTAACTGTCCTTTCTGGACAGTCTTGAACCTAACCTCTCTTATATCATATCTTTCTATTTACAAACATGTAGCAAACAAATGGATACTTCATTATGATTCATCTTAAATAATAAATACTGAGCTCTATTATTAATATCATCAACATATTTACTAATATTACACTACCACAAAATAAAAATATCATCAATAAAATATATAAAACTAAATTCTCCTTACGTTTACCACAGCAACTCCAGCTACTTGTCTAACACAATTATGAAAAAATATAACATAGCTATTATCTAAAACAAAACACAATAAGTACACTAACAACTTTAAAATGGAGTCATATAACCATGCATTCCTATCTGTAAATAGAAACCTGTTCTGCATATTCTAACTGAGGAATATCCTATTACAGTGATTTTAGCTCTAATATAACTAAAACTGCTTCATCATTGTATGAGTACTTAATTTAAATAAAAAGTCAAATGAATCCTTAATATACAAGGGTATATTGTCCAAAAGTTGACTGCGGTGGTGGTGCTGCGGTAGCGTTGTCGCCTCACAGTTAGACATTGCCCGTTCGATTCTCAGTTAGAGCGTCTTCTGTGTGGCGACATGCGTGAATGGGTGTTCCTTCTTTGAAGGTTGTGCATTAGGCCCAGCAAGCCAGCATGTAAAAATCTACTGCCAATCATTAGCGGACCAGAGTTCCACTGTGGTGATCCCTAACCTGGAAAAGGCAAAAGACGCAAAAAAAATATTGCACAAAAGTTGTTAAAGACTGTGATTTCTAAAAACATAGCTACAGGCTCTGTTTTTGAACACTTAGCAGTAGCGCACTCTCCTTTGGTTTGGAAGGTCATGGGTTTTATTTCCACACCAGACAGATGGATTGCTGGCACTGCAATCAGCATAGAGTTGTTCTGCACTCCTGAGTGTGTCATCCTTCAGATAAGATGCTAAGCCAAAACCCCAGCTGCATGAGTTGGTGGCGGTTCAGGTCGATATAAATGATCCTACAGAACCTATTGAAAAGATAAGTTTCCCAATGCCATGGCCAAATTACCTCTGATAGTGTAAAAACCACCTTGGGCCTCCCCTGAAAGTTGGCTACTAGACTACTGGGACTAACCTGGTCAACAAATGATAAAAAATAAATAAAAAAGTCATATGTATAAAAGGAATATCACTGATGTCATCACAAATTTTAGGAGTACCAAAACATATTTGGTATAACAGCTTTTTCAATATAACAAAAATCATAAATTTCTTGTTTCAGTATACCACTGTCCATCATCTCCTGTAAACCGATATCATTTTAAGATGGCACCAGTGTGTTCGGCTTGCCGTCTGATAGCTCTGACAGTTTTTATGTGCTTGCTGCTTTTTGCATGTGTTTGGCAGTGTGTGGATTTGAAAACTACTTATGATCGACGTTCGTTGATTGATATGGGTGTCGCTGCGAGATTGCTGCCGTTTGGGGGAAGTGTTTATCGGAGCGTGTCTTCCCCTGTTTTGGATCCATTGCCAGAGTTCTGTTTGACTTTCCCGCCGTTGTATTCTGTTGGTGGGAGGCTGAGGAAGCGTAGGAAGTGGGGCTGCCGTGAAGGACGGTTGGTCAAATTGAAGTTGCTGGTGGCTTCCTTCTCTGGCGTTCTGGGAGTTAAGCGAAGGCTGCTTCCTGGGTCTTTGGTGTCTGGGCAGATGTGGAATTCTATAGCTTCGTGGAGTATCCCTGTTGTTGGTTCCTCGATGGGGGATTGTGTTTTTTTCCACGGTATCGACGCTGCTGTTTGAGAGGAGTGAATTTGAGGAACTTGAAACCGGTAGCTAAAGCATTGCCTGCTGTAGGAGCTGTGTCAACTTTAAAGTGGGGACTGGTGAATGCCAGGTCAGTGGCTAACAAGACATTTGTTTTAAAAGAATTTTTTATGCAACGTACGTTGGATTTACTTTGCATAACTGAGACTTGGATTTCATCTTGTGAATGGAGCGCTATGAATGAACTGGTGCCTGTGGACTGTGTGCTTATTAGTGTGCCTAGAGTTTTAAGACGTGGCGGTGGGCTGGCAAATATTTGTAAAACAAACTTGTTAATAAAACAACTATATCCTGTAACTACTTATAGTAGTTTTGAATTATGCTTATTTGAACTGGGTCATTTAAGTCCACTTCTTTGTGCAGTGGTTTATAGACCTCCAAGTTATAATAAGGTTTTTATATCTGAATTTTCTGAATTTTTGTCTGAGTATGTTTTACGTTATGATCAGATTATTTTACTTGGGGATTATAATATTCATGTTTGTTGTCCAGATAAGCCACTTGTTTCAGATTTTTGTGATCTGTTAAATTGTTTTAATTTAAATCAGTGTGTTGATGGGGCCACTCATGAATGTGGTCACATGTTGGATCTGGTATTATCATCTGGGCTTGTTGTGGAAAATCTTTGCATACATGATGCTGTATTTTCTGATCACAAACCTATTGTATTTGATGTTAAGTTGTATTCTAGTGTAGAAAATCACTCTGTTTCAGTTAGATTCAGACGTTTTTTTAATTATGATGTTCTTGAAAGGTTTTCTTTATTATTTAAAGAAGCTATGTTTCAGTTTTCAGAATGGTCTACATTGAATGGATTTTTAAGCTGTTTTAATGAGACCTGTAGGGATATTTTGGATATTATTGCCCCTCTGCGTTTGAAAAAGAAAAATTCATTAAGAAATCCGTGGGTAACGGATATTACTCGAGCTGCAAGGAGAGAATGTAGAAGATGTGAAAGGCAGTGGAAAAAGAATAAGCTTTCTGTATATTTAATTGCTTTGAGGGAAAGTTGGAAGGTTTATCAGAATACTGTAAAATCTGCAAAAAATATATATTATTCTAATCTTGTCTCTGAAAATTCTCATAACCCTAGGATTTTGTATGATGTAATTGATTCTGTTTTAAATGCTCAAGATTATTTCCCAGTTCAGGCTTCAACTACAATTTGTAATGATTTTCTTAAATATTTTATGGATAAGGTTGCTAATTTAAGAATGACTGTGCCTATGGTTTCTTTACAGGGTCCACTGATTCCTGTTTCAAAGAAATTATGTACTTTTATTCCAATATTATTGCCAGATTTAGTTAAAATGATAAATGAGGCTAAGCCTAGTGGTTCCCCTGATGATGTTTTACCATTGTTTGTTTATAAGGATGTATCTTCAACAGTGGCACCAGTTGTGTTGACAATAATTAACACGAGTTTACTTTCTGGTGTAGTGCCCAATGATTTTAAAAGGGGGGTTATACATCCACTATTGAAAAAATCAGGCCTTGATGCGTCTGTATTGGCTAATTATAGGCCAATTTCTAAGTTACCTTTTTTGAGTAAGGTGATGGAGAGATGTGTCTATGGCCAATTGTTGGATTTTTTGGATAAAAATAATTTTTTAGAGAATTTTCAATCTGGTTTTAAACCATTACATAGTACTGAGACAGCTCTGTTGAAAGTTATGAATGATATTTTTCTTGCAACTGATGGAGGAAAATCTGTATTATTACTGCTGTTGGATTTAACGGCTGCTTTTGATACAGTTGATCATGAGGTGCTTTTGCACCTCATGAGGTGCTTTTGCACCGTCTTGAACATTATGTGGGAATCACTAGTTCAGCGATAGATTGGTTTAGGTCTTACCTTTCTGATAGAATGGTATGTGTTCAGCTGGGTGGTTTTTCATCTGATTTTTTTCCATCTTCCCTGGGGAGTTCCACAGGGTTCAATCTTGGGGCCTTTGTTGTTTTGTATTCATATTTTGCCTCTAGGAGACATCTTGCGGAAATATGGTATTGACTTTCATCTGTATGCTGATGATTGTCAACTTTATTTACCTTTGGATGAGGCTGATGGTCGATCAATATCAAAGGTTCTGGATTGCCTATGTGAGCTTAAGACATAGATGGTGGAAAATTTCCTGAGTCTTAATGAAGGAAAGACAGAAGTGGTGCTTTTTGGTTCTAGGCATTATAATGACTCCATTATGACAGATTGTGGTGAATTGACTCCCTATTTGAAGGATTCTGTTATTAATTTAGGGGTAAAAATAGATAAAGATCTCTGTTTTAGGGGTCATATTAATAGGGTAGTGGCATCCTTTTTTTATCAGTTGAGACGTTTGGCTAAGGTGAAACCTTTTTTGTCTAGGTGTGATCTTGAAACTGTGGTGCATGCTTTTATAACCTCACGTTTAGATTATTGTAACTCCATTTTATTTGGAGTGAGTCAGGGTGCCTTATCCCGCCTGCAGCTTGTTCAAAATGCTGCTGGGAAGTTCTTGGAAGGCAAATGTAAATTTGATCATGCTATGCCCACATTGGCAGCTTTACACTGGTTACCTGTTTTCTATAGAATTCATTTTAAAATTTTGTTATTGGTATTTAAAGCCCTAAAGGGGTTGACCCCAATTTATTTATCAGAGATGTTGCATCCTTATGTTCCTGCTCGGGCACTTCGCTCAGAAGATTTGTCTTTACTTGAGGTCCCAAGGTCACGATTAAAGATGAGGGGAGACAGAGCTTTTGCTGTTGCAGCTCCAAAACTTTGGAATGAGCTTCCACTTTATATTCGGCAGTCTTCTTCTGTGGCAGTTTTTAAATCAAATCTTAAGACTTATTTTCATGATTTGGCATTTAGTAACGTATGTTGATTGTATTTGTATTTTATTTTTTTGTATTTTTTGTAAAGCACTTTGGTGGCATACTTTGTCTGTAAGGTGCTATATAAATAAAATTTGACTTGACTTGACTTGAATATCAGTTTTCTTATAAGCTTTTCCCTATATCAGCTTTAGTTACCCACACAAAGCTTCCTTTACTTTGTAACATATTAAACATAGTATTACAGTAATCAACATTGTCCATAATTAATAAAATACCACTTGCATAAATCTATGACTCATGTCAGTAAATTAATTAATGCAAAGAATTATTCTTTTTTCAGTCACAGTGTAATTGTAATATCCAGCGAGTGAGAGTTTCTTAACCAAATTTCTGATTTCTTGTTAATGCACTCTTTCAAATGTATCTATAGCAGGATTTAACCAAAGCAAAAGTACTTTGTTTTCTTAAATTCACTCTGCCTTCATTTTTATGTAAGCCATCATTGCTCATAATCAAATTGATATTAATTTCCTTGTGAGCATTTTCATGGCTTTTAAAGTACTCATCACATTTGCCCACCAACTAGTAATAAAAGTTAAACCTCTTTGCAACAATTTCTCTTTTTCATCTGAAAGATGTTTATGTGATCACTTAACGACTTTGTACTTTGATGTGGTCAATTAGTCTACTCATTCTAATCCCTTTTCCACAGGTTGTTGTTACCATGCCCTTCCTTCAGGTGGTCTCTGCCTCAAGTAATACTGATATACTAGACATCTCTTAAAGAAATGTCTCCTTGTTTGAAAATTTCCCATCTTGTTTTTGGTGATTCCATTTTCTTTCCTGGATGCAAACTCTGTATATGTATGTGTTTGCTCTTTCCGTTCCTGACTCTATTCTGATAGTCTTAGGATCTGGATCGATGTCTCAAAAGTAGTGCTGCCATCATCTTTGGGATGGAAAAAAAATCATCATCAGCTGCTGCAACAACCATACAAATCGCCACATCCAGCTTCTTTCAACTATTCATATTATCTGAAGGCCCAAGTAAATAAAACCTTTGACTAAGGCTTTACTCATAGTATCTATATTTTCCAAACATATCCATTCATTCTATCTTTACCCTCAGAAATGTACATATTTTCCTAAATATCTTGAACATCCTGTAAATCAACAGACCTAAATACTTTACTTCTTCCCTTGCCCAAGGCAGTCCTATATACCTCTGTTCCATTCTACCTGTCTTTACAGGTACTAATTTTAGAATGAAACACCAATGATATTTTCAGTTACTTTTCAACATTTCTAATTTCATTCTCCAATCCCATCCTCTAGAACCATCTCTTTATTCCTCCATGATAATTTGACAGTTTTCATTGTCCAGGCCCATCCTGTAGAACCATCTCTTTATTCCCCCATGATAATTTCACAGTGGTACATTTTATTATACTAAAAACTACCAAAAGTAACCACAGTGTGTATAATACACCAAAGAAAAATGTTCCAAAGCAAACACTGTCAGCAGCAGGAATCACTAATAGTCATCCAATTCTTCAAGACAAGCTGTCTTTAATCTTCCACATAAAAAAACATGCAGATTGAGGGCTTTCATCCCCTAGACTGGGGACTTCATCAGAAACTAATTACACTCAATAATTAATCCATTTTTTTATTATAGAGCAATCCCGCACAGCTACTATTCCAGATTAAAGAATAGAGGAACTGTACATCTTTACTCAGACTGGAGAACAAATGTTCTCCAACAAGGTGATAATGTACATGTAATGCCTGGTAAAAACAAATCCATCACTTCATGGCAGCATAATAATTTGATATGATGCTTAGACATATTAAAAAACAAATGCCTATCATTTTTATGCTCATTAAATGGGCTTTCCTGTTTACTGAAAGTAAAAATTTGAAAGCTTAAATAAAAAGCCAAGTCTGAATTTTATCCTTGAAAGGACCAAGAGGTTGCACTCAAAGTAGCTATCCATGTCTACTCCTCTTCTGCTGACCCTGACAAAACCAGTCCTAGCTAATATACTACACAGGCTGCATAGGAACTATCACTGTCTATCAGCTATCATCAAATCCTGAAGTCTATCTTTGAAAGGACAGAGAGGGTGCAGTCAAAGCACATATCCATCTTTACTCCTCTGCCAACACTAACAAAACCAGTCCCAGCTAATACTCTGCACAGGCTGCATAAGAACTATCACTGTCCAGCAACTATCACCCAAGCCTGAAGTCTATCCTTGAAAGGACAGAGAGGGTTAAGTCAAAGTAGATATTGATGTGTGATCTAGTAAAGTTAACATAAGCTAAGACTTGCAGCTTATAAAATCAGACTGTAGGGACAGCTGAGTGTCGATCTCCACTCACCTGAAATAGGTAGCTGTATTGGTGCATATTCTGTACTAGAGGACATGGCTCCATAAAACTCCCATAATAATGGGCAATCAGTTTATCAGTGTTTTATTTGCAGACCAAAATAACTGACAGTACATAGCTTGTCATCACCCCCTCACCTCCACCTCCACCCCTACTGAAACAGGTCAAACAATTTGCTTTGCTTTGTTTTTCAACATTACTCCATCCTCCTTTTCTTTCTTTACTACAGTAACTTGCTGCTATCTCTCTGATTGCTTAACCCCACATGTAAATCCCTGCTTACTCTTCCTGGGCTAGTTTACTGCTCCCTGTAATTCTCCATTTCCCTCTCTCAGCTTCTATTTTACACTTTTCAACTCATACAGTTATCTCTGGAAACCTTATGAACTTAAAATTGTTGATGTAAATATTTTACTGTATAGACCTGTCTTGTAATTGTTCCTCTTGTTTCATGAGACATGTAACTGTTGCTTTTCCTGATAAGTGTTTGAAATTCACTTGTTGATATAAATGCCCTGTGATGGAGCTTTTGTCCACAAGCCTCCTCTGAAAATAGGCTCTGCCCAGTCAGACTTTCCCATTCAACAAAGACAACTAAATAAATAAATACATTTAATTATAATGTGTATGGGGGGCAGACAGAGAGAATACAAAGATATTTTGTCTGCAACAGGCAGTCCATTGCCATGTATACCTAAAGAGTAAAAACTCTGAAACTGTAATGTCTGACATTATTTATTGACTTTATTTCTCATTGATTTACCAGGAAAGTTGGCCTCCATGTAGTGATAGGATTTATTTATCTTTATAGCGTAACTTGCCTATATCTTTTCATCTCTTTAATGCTTATACATTTATGCAACTATAGCTTTACATAATTTTTCACCACAGGTTCCCCAAACTGTACCTTCTTATTTTGACTTGCACTGTTTATTACTATGCCCCAGCATATTACCATTTTACTATACTGATTATTTCCACACTCATATGCTGCATCTTTCTTTTACATAGTCTTCCTTCCATCCATAATTCTTTATATTTCTCCCACATCATCATTCCTTCTAGATTTTCTTCATTTTTTGCCATCATGGACAACACCAATAGAAAAGTGCAGAAGAAAATATCAAATATAGTGTTTTTTAAACCTAAACTTCCATCTTCTTTTTTGAAGTACAATAACCCTTGTTTAAATGGGTTTAACCTTGAACCCCAAATAATTCAGGAAATAACTTCTTACAATTCATTTTCTTGACTGCTCAGAAATGCATAACTCATACATATGTTTACCTAATTACTCAACATGTCTACATGTCAACTAAACTTTTTTTGCAAATGACATTTGCACTGCACTCCGTATCTTTTCCACTCTCCCAATTTATTGTAAAACATCTTTTCATTTTATTTATACAATCTTTTTTTCTAAATGTAATTATACTTATCCAATTACATTCTCCAAAAATATATATCTTCCAGTTTTTACATCTCTAAATGCTTTACTTTTATCCAGTATACAGTATTAAACTAACATCACCAAACTCTTTCTGGACTGTAAAATCAATTCCTTAACCTATACTTTATTCTTAGCAATAATAACCAAATCATCCAGTCAATCCATAAATATTGGAACTTTCACATCATGTCTTATTCTTCATTCTGCTATTTTTCACTCTTTCCCTGTATTCCTCTATTGTATCATTCAGAACCAATATCAAGAAATACCACTTATTAGCACATGCATCGTCTTCCTAGTACAAACTTCCTCACCAATCCTTTCATTGTTACTGTTTTCATGTATTAGTAAACTCTGAATACAACAGCCTTACAAATACCCCTCCCAATTCATTCCAGCTAATCTTTTTTAACATATTCTAATATTCAGTGATATTGAATGCATTTTCAATCACATCCTTCTATCAGTCAGCACCCTTTCCTTAAAGTAAAGACAGTTACTTTGTTTTATTATAATCAGCCTATTTCTTACCTTTCACTTTATTAATATTATCATAAAACATCCCACCTAACATATACCAAATCTTTTCTATAGTATGTTTATGAACAACATATACTCTGTATTACATAATGTCAACATTCTCCAATTTTTAATATGTGCTTTCTCCCACATGTACAAATAAATCTTATTGTCCTTTCATAGAACCCCTTCCATTAATAAGTACAACGGTCAGAGCGTATGGCTTAGGATGGCAACAGAATAGCATATCTTCTCAGTTCTGCTATTTAAGTTATATTTCTGACAGGAATTTCTGAATATTTCAACATAAAAACTTGATTTGTTTTTGAAGACTATGATTCCTTTGAGCTATTGGCGATTATATTTCAATATTGCACCTTCAGTGTATTTAATTTCTGTCAAATTCAAACCAAGAAGAGACTATCATTTCATCAGAATGAGTCACCCAAAAAAAAAACCTCACAAGACCTGTTATTGTAAAAGAAATTACAATATTTGTTTACTTGTTTTCAAGATTTGTCAACAAAACTGGATAAAATGGATACTAAACTGGACACTTTTAATGAAAGCTGTTTTAAACAGATGGAACAGTTGCAAAAAGTTATATTGCAGCATAAAGCTCAAATTTCTAACAATGAGGAAACTTTAAATGACATAAAACAAAACACTTCTGTATTGAACAAAATAGATGACCTGCAGAATTGATCCAGAAGGAATAATCTATGTATTTATGGTTTACCTGAAGAAACTAGTTGACAATATGACTAATTTTCTCAAATTTGGCTCCCTGTGACTTTGACGTTATCTGAGTCTCTTTCATATGGCATTGAAATAGTCATAGGTCATTGATGACTCCTGCATCTCCAGGTAAGGTAAATGCAAAACCAAGATCCATAATAGTAATATCGTTTCCTGTCTTGATTAAGAACTAGTTTTAAAATAAGATAAAAACAACAAATGTACCAAAATCTAACACAGCAATGGGCAGGATTAAAATAAAACTTTAATTCAAAAGAGTTAGTTTTAAAATCAGTCTGGGCAAATTCATCGATTAAATTTAATGACAGTCTAATAAGATTTGACAATGATTATTCATCTGCAACTGTTTTAAGAAGAAAATAATTTATTCCTTTAATAGGAGAACTAAAGAAGAGACACTTTAAAGTTCACTTACTATTCCCAGCTAGATTGAAGATATTTTTTACTAACAGCACTAAAACTTTTGAGACCTTGGATTCAGCTGTCTCGCATTTAATCCCAAATAGCATCTTGCAGCAATCTCAAGAAATGGATCGATGCAGTGATTCCTTAAAGAGACAAATGGAAAGGAATGGATGGACAGTTACAGATAAAAAGAAGAAAAGACTAAAGTACAAATAACTCTATACACTTCTTTTACTATGTCATGCAGCTAGTTTATCTGTATATACCTAAGATGTCAAAAACAATTACTTAACAGTGCTCTGATAGTACTGATTTCAAACAAAACTTCATTGGACTATAGACAAAACCACAAGTAAAGTTGACTTTTAAATATTTAGTTGAACATTCTACTTTCTTCTCTCTGTTAACATTATACTCTATTTCAAATAGCATGTAAACTTTAATTGTTTTTTCTATATGAATATTTAGTTATCAAAATAATTAAAATGGGAGGGGATGAGATAATATCTTCATAATATATGCACATTCATAATTGACTTTTATCAATACAACTTGATACTATTCATTTTGTTTTAAAGATTGAGTCACTGGCTTTAAAAATATATTTCTATTCTAGAAATGCATTGATATATTAGAACAAATGGCTTATTAGTTAATATTTATTATCTAAGTTAAATAGGCTATATGTTATTGTGCAGATGTTTGAAAGAATGTTTCATTATGTCTTTAATTGTTACGGGTACTTCTTAGCATAATTGTTTCTTTACATTGATTTAATTTATAATCGTATTATGTTAACACTTTTTTTAAAGAAAAAAAGGAAAAGAATGGACAGTCCAAATGTTATATTGTGTATTCTGAAGGAATGGTATAGCTGGTAATATATCTTGCATAAGTTGCTATGATTTTCACAAAAACAAATGACGTTTTATGCTTTGTCAAACTCAAGCTACATGGAAATGTCAGTTTAGTTCATTTGCTTATCTCTTAGCCTCCCAAAAAGATTGCAAGCTATATCTAAGAATTTTTCTATAAGCAGCTTAAGAATCTTTGAATCCTTGCTATAATATGTAGCAAAATCCTATCATGAATGTTTGTACTATAGAATTTGGAATTACATTTTATTTTATTTATTTTAAATTTGTTGACCGGGATGGTCCATCTGGATTCATGTCCATTTTCAGTGGAGGCCCATGGAGAAAAAATCCAGTAATACAGATAATAATATACATGATAAAGTAAAACTTGGTATACAGAGTATAATAGATAACACACACATTACAAGGCTAATAAGATAGAGTTTATAGACTGTCATAGTGAAAGGGCATTAGAGAAAGTCAAAGTTACCTACAGCACTTTTTTATACAGTAAAAAAGAGGGGAAAAGAAGCTCACTGATGATGTCAACAGAAGGGTTAAAGTTTGTTGTGAGCCATATTTTTCCTGCTTTCTTAAAGTGATATTAATGCTTTTACACTAAAATAAAAATACTTTGTTAAATTAGTTAAAGATGAAAGAGGAAGAAGGAAGAAGATAATTTATCACAAGAATTGCTATATAGTGTCAATATGTGCTCATATTATTTTTTTTTAAAAAGTTAAAACATTAAGTGGCTTAAGTATAAAAATGCTGAATGACAGAGTATGGAGTTTGATTTTATTTGATCTCAGGACAAACACTTAGATTAATTTATTAATTAGTATAGTTAATGAAATGCACATATAAAAACCTGCTTTACAGTGGTATAAACACTGATTATTGTATAGTAGTTTTGAAGAATCTTTTTTATCTATGATTATAATGTATAAACATACAATAAGTCATAAACAAAAAAAAATAGTTCATAGTACAGGATTTGCTAAACTTATGTGATTTACTTCTGTTTTGAAATGAATATGTTTGATTTTTCATAAAATATATGGCATGCTATAAAGAGTAGTGACATAAATACATTATTGTAAGTTTTTCTTTTGGTCTAATTTTTTGTAATGTTAATTATACAAAAGAGTCTAATCCAGTTTGTATGAGTTGTTTTAAGTTGTTCTCTTTCTTTATATCATAAATAATAATAAGAGTGGAGATGAATTTTGGGTGATATTTTAAAAAGGACACTTTGATGACAATGCTATTCAAGTGTGAGGTTTTGGACCTCAGGTCTTCTACAGTTTGTAGTATAGTTTGCTTTTTATATTTTATAAGCTTATAAATTGCTCATGGGTGTCTGTGAATGCAAAATTTTAAGTCTTTAAGTATAAACAAGTTATACTCTTCAGTAAGATATTTCTATGTCCATTTAATATGTATAGATGATGAATTATAGAAGCAATAACATATATATGAAATTTATTTCTTTTAATGTCAGTGGTTCAAATAATAGTTGCAAAAGGGAAAGTCTAATGAAATATTTTAAATTGCTTAATACACAAGGGATGTTTGTGCAAGAGACCCACTTATTACAAGATGACAAAAGACTCAATATTAGTAATTACTCAGTACTGGTTAGCCCTCATCATTAGCAAAAAAAAAAAAAAAAAAAAAAAAAGAGGTGTAGCAATTTTATGGAAACACAGTATTTTAATGCCAAAAATTGTAAACATATATAGAGATAAATCTGAAATCTGGGAGATTTTGTTTAGTTTCTTTGAAAATAAATGGAAAGATTTAAACTTTAATTAATATATATTAGATTCCTGCACTAGGAGTTAAAGTAGTTAAATGTTATTTGGAAGACATTGTTCAGCACTCTAAAGGAAGTATAATAATGGCTGGGGATGTAAATTGTATATTATACAATGACTCCCTATTACTATTAAAAATGTGCACACTGATTGGCCTAGCCCAACCAGTGTGCCCATTGTAAAGCCCACACAATATACCAATGAAAAAAAGTCAGATCGCCTGGACTTTTTTCCATTGGTATAAAGTGCCCCAAAACCTTTTTTTTTACAATTAAAAAAAAGAGAGAGAGAGAAAATGGAGCAACAGAGACTTTCTTTTCTCCATTGCTTCCATTTCAAAGTATTGATGTATTGGGTATGCATGGGAATGCAACCCCCATACTCATGAGCAGTACAGCAAAATGAAGAAGCAGTATACCACAAGCAGCAGAAGAAAAGTAATCCACTGTTATACAAAGACATTATTTAAGAAAAGTATTTTTTTTCTTAAACGATGTCATTGTATAATAGCAATAACCGACTCTGTGGTTGTGGTATATTGAAGATTTATCCACGGTTGCCTTTGTTTAATCACTCGGGCTTTGCCTTTGTGATTAAACCACACCAACCGTGGGTAAATCTTCAATATACCACACCACATTGTCGGTTATTGCTTTAATAACTGATAGTGATACAAATGCAAGTAATACTCATAGGAAATCAGCAACATCAAAGGTATTAATTGATTTCATTGACACATTTAATATGGAAGATATAAATAAATATGCAGATGCAGGTTCATTCTTTTTCACACACTATTCACATCATCATGCCAAACATTTCAGAATAGATACAGTGTACATTTTAAGAGATATTATTACAAAATGATATAAGGTTAAAGTGGTAGCATGTCCTTTTACTGACCATAATGCAATTACATTTGATGGGCAGCCATGGTGGTGCAGCGGTTAGCATTGCCACCTCACAGCAAGAGGTTCTCCGGTTCGATCCTTGGCTGGGGTGCCTTCTGTGTGGAGTCTGCGTGTCCTCCATCTGGTTACATGGGTTTCCTCTGGGTGCTCTAGTTTCCTCCCATATCCCAAAGACATGCTGTAGGTGGACTGGACACTCTAAATTGGCCCTAGGTGTGAGTGCATAGGTGTGTGTGCATTCTGTGGAAGGTTGGGCACTGGACTGACAACTTGACACTGTAAAACTCCACTGCCAGTCATAAGCAGACAGGTGATCTGCTGTGGTGATCCCTAACCAAGATAAGCTGAAAGAAGAAGAAGAAAAAGAATGCAGTTACATTTGACCCAATGAAAAACATAAAGCAAAATCAAATCATTATCGGCATACCAGCTTACATAACTAGTGTGAAGAATTTTAAGGAGTTCTATATTAAGAAGATACAGACTGTTCTAGATATAACTCTTAGGGATGATACTTTAGAAATATGTGTATTTAAACCTTAGAAATCATACTTATATGGTAACGTTTTATCTTGGTTTATTAACAAGAAAAAACAGTGGAACAACAATCTTTTTGATTTACAAGCTAAAATTGACAATCTAAAGTTAGATATACAGAAGGGAAATAAAAGTTTAACAAAATAACTGAATGATGCTAATAAAAATACTTGTAAACATTGCATCATAGTATTATGATAAAACTAGAAAAGATTAAATTAAGCTCTTATTCCATGAATCTTAGAAATCAGCATAGAATAGCAAATACAACTAAAACAATTATTAAATCTAAACAGATTAATGAAGTTTATATTCCTGGAACTAAGAAAAGGGCTACAGATTTAGAAAGTATTTTGAACACGTTTAAAATGCACTTCTACTCAATTAGTTTACACTGGCCAGCAGCAGAACCACAAGATGTAATAAAATCATTTTTTAAGAAGTACATTAAGAATAAACTAATAAAAGATCAGATAAAGTTAACTAATAAATCAATCACAATGACAGAAAGTAATACACAAATAAATACATTGAAATTAAATAAGGCACATGGAATAGACAATATAATCCCAGAAATGTATAAATTATTACCTACAGAAGCTTTATTACTGTAATTAAAAGTCTTTACATTATTTAAAGAAAACAAAAAATATCCCCACTTTTTGGAAGTATACATCAATATCCCATGTTTTAAAGATAAATAGGGATCCAAAAAATGTTCATTTTATAGACCAATATCACTGTTAAATTTAATGTACAAAATGTTTATGGTAATTTATGTAGATAGACTGAAGCATGTAGTGTCTTTCATAACAGATGAAGATCAGAATGGCTTCATTAAAGATAGAAACACTTAAGATAACATTAAAAGGACACTTACAATAACATATTATATTAATATAATATATCATATGACTTTAGTAAGCTTAGATATTAACAATGCCTTTAATTCAGTGCATTGGAATTATTTATTTTTGGCCTTGGAAAAATATGTTTTTTTCACAAAAATTTGTACATTTAATTAGATTGTTATATGAGCATTCTACAACATTTTTAAAGATTGGGTCCTGCACTTCTAGTTCCATTTCAATTACAAAAGGTACTAAACAAGGCTGCCCTTAGTCCCTTTTGCTGTTTGCATTAGTTATAGAACATTTTGCAAATTGTATGAGGATGAATGCAGACATCAAACGCATAAAACTTAGTACTAATTTAACATCAGTAGTTCAATTATTTGCTGATGACATTTTTTAAAGGATAGTAATAAGTCATTACAATCTTTAGTTGATACTATTGAATGCTTTCAAAAGATTTCAGGGCTTCAATTTAATGAAAATAAAACTAAAATTTTACTTATAAATGACAGTAAGAAAGATGTAAACAAGAACTTCTCAAAATATATAGTTTTAGATAATAAACTTAAACATTTGGAGGTTACATTAACAGACGAGTCAAATCAAATTCAGATAACTAACTATACTAATGTCTTAGATAAAATTAAATGCTTAATGAATAATTGGAGTATTTTTTTTCACCATGGAAGATAGATTTTTTTTTTTATTAACATGATTATTTTTCGAAAAATACTATATTTATACAAGTTATATCTCTCTCACTCCTTAAGCAGGTCAAACTTAAATTGAATAAGTTAATAATAAGCTTTTTTATGGTATCCCCACAGACATAAAATAAGGTTAATTCATCAGCTAAAAGATTGAGAAATGGGACATATAATACATTCACTATTACAAAAATGTATTGAAATTCTGCCTAATAATTTTAATTAGCTGTTAAGACAACATATTTCAAGAAAACAAATAAATATATAGCTTTTATATTTATTACTAACATATTAAATGTATTTAAAATATATGAACAAAACTCTAGTTTTTAAAGAATGGTCATTTTTATTATACCCAATTTTTGGTATGCAACGTTGTATTTATACATTTGATGCTACTAATATGACCATTAGAAACAAATTTAATATACCACCATTAGTTGATGGATTTTGGAAAGATATCTGTGGAACAGCTTATGAATAAATATGACATAAAAAGTAAAATGTGGTTAGTAATACAAAATTTAAGATGTTACATTATATTTAATTTGGAATCAAAGTTTTCAGACTCCAAACAAAATGTTCCCAGATTGGGTCTATATTAAAATCTCGAAGTTACGGAACATTGAATACAATATGATCGACACCATATTGTCAAAGTTCCTCAACTTCGAAATTAAAAAAAATTTAAACTTGAAATACTTACCTGAATATGTTTAAACAGGGGGGCAAGCCCCTCTGCACACCCCACACCCCACGCTACTTAAATATACCAACTCCAAGGTCGCAGTCTAATGTAGAATGGTGCTTTCCTGCACTGTAATGTGACCTCGGAGTTGGTATATTTAAGTAGCGCAGGGTGCAGTGGGGCTGCCTCCCTGCATAAACACTGTTTTTTATTTGTTTTAATAATTTTTTATTAGACTTCAGTGGTTTAATATTTCGATGCATAAAGTTCGATCTTTATGCATTCAAAGTATTAACCTTTTGAGGTTATAATATAGACCCCCAGAGTTTTAGAATTTGAATTATCTCTGGTAATCAAAATGTGAAATGATATAGTTATCTATCTATCTAATGCAAAAAAATGGTTAAAAAATTCAAACTTATATTTTAAATAAAACTTTTATGATTATTATTATAGAAAAGTGAATAATCAATCTCAAAGTAAAAATGATAAAAAAATATGTTCATTTCTTCAAAACATACTTCTCTTTCTTTACAACAGAAACTATTTTTATGGAAATTTATTCATAGCATTTATATTACACTCCATAAAATGCAACTGATGTTTAAGCAGGATATTGGATGCTGGAGGTGTGATCTGAATTTGAAAGCAAGCTGGCAACATATGTTTCATGACTAATAGTTACTTACGACATTCTGGCAAAAACTTAATTACTTTCTGCAAATTGTATTTAATGATAACTTTCAGCTAACTAAACCATTGGTTTTATTCAATGTTCCTATTCCAAAATGTGTTCCCAGATTAAAATATTCATTCCTATAGACATTATAGGCAATTGCTCATAAAGTAATCACAGTGAATTGGAAAAGTAAGGCTTCCTGTTCATTTAAAAAAATCAAGATCTTACCTCTACATGTTTTGCAAATGGAAAAAGCTACCATAAAGATGAGAACTGATAGAATTGCCATATATTACAACTTGTGGACAACAATTATCAAGATGCTGGAGAGAAATGACTGAGAAGAAAGTTAATAAGAGACCATACTCTGAAAAAATATTATTAGGATTGATTGTTAGACACCTCTGTAAATAGTTTGCTTTATTTAGTTTGTTGTTTTGTTTGATTGCTATGTTATAAAACAATATTTCTATATTAATATATATATATAAATTCACTTCCACAATTCACTGAATTTTCAAGGGGCAATGAAATACTTGCCTGTGTCACAGTGGACCACATTTAACTAAATTGAACCCACCCAAGTGGGGCACTTCATCTCCACAAACCCCAGCTATATATATTTATATTTATATATATATATATATATATATATATATATATATATATATATATATATATATATATATATATATACCAACTCTGTGATCACACTACAGTGGGGAAAAGGGCCACATTGTATAGTTGGCCAGCTACTTCTTTGCCCTTGGAATATTATGTGAATCATGGAAGTGAATTTCACTGAATACTGATCAAGGAATTAGAGTTCACTGAAAATGAATTTTGGTGAAATAATATACACCCAAATTTAGCTATTGTGTGAGATGAGGGTGATTGTATGGTAATTGGAACAGTCAGTAGGATCACCTTCCTTCAGTATTGAGAAAAATATGGACTCAGTTGGTTGGCCATGATGATGATGACTTCCATATTTGTTGGCACAGTGTTGCCAACAGAAGAATAGCTACCTTTGAACACTTATTTATTTCTACTAGAATTCTATCAGAACGTGGGTCTTTTTTTGGATAAAGATTTTAGTGTTGTCTCAACCTCTTCCTTCATTACCATTGGTTCCTGTTATATGTTGTAGCCTGGAATTGCTGTTGAGTTGATACATTTTTCTGACATATGGCCTCCATATATTCTTGCCACCTATGTTTGATTTTGTCAGCTTTATTCAGCATAGTACCTGGGGCACCTTTCAATATATGAATTCTAGGTTGAAATTTTTGCCTGATTTCACACAACTTTAGAAAGGCCAATCTTGTTCTTCCTGAAATGTTTTCTTCTGATAAAGTAGGTACATATATCATTGTAATGTTTTTCTTTATCTTGCCTTGTGGCTTATTGAAAAGAGCAGTTGAGCTTCTTAACAGTCTGTTCTGTCATATTGTAATTCACGTTTCTTTTTAATGGCACTTTGCCCAGTTCTTAATGCCCGTAAAATCACTTGCTTCAAAAAAAGATTCAAATCATTCCTTCCTTTTCCTTAGTGCTTTTTTGCATTCAACCACATTTTTCCCAGATGGCCAATATAATAATTTACTTTCATTATTTTTATATTATTTTTCCTTTCCATTGCTATGCAATTTACATCAGCTTTCCATGTCTTTATTTTACTTTCATATTCCTTCTCTTCCTAACCTTTTGTTTCTCTTTGCTTACACCCACACATCCCCATACCTTTATATTTTTCAAATAAAAAAATCTTAGTATTGCCTTTTTAGACACTTTTTTGATACCCAAAATAAATTTGTTGATGCTAAGAAAACTGGATTTATTAAATTCGCCCCCTTTTCTTTTATGTCATAAACGGTCTTCTGACTGTATTCAAGCTTGTCCCCTCACAGAAAACCAAAAGGCTACCCATTAATTCAGTTCTCATACAGCTTAGAAACATGCACACACTACCTAAATATTCTAGCTTTCCTAAAATATATGTGTTTAACTTATAAACCCTTTTTCTTAGGGACTACTGAAACTTTCTCCACCAGTCTGTCTACTTTTGTATTTTTAGAACTTCTCCCATTTTCCTATTACTACTTGCTCACTTCAATCAATTTCACTTCTGGAAAATAAACTCCTACCATTCATACCACATCTCCAAACCCCTTACTTTTTGACTTATTTAACTATAATCCTACTGTACCTAAAATTTGTTCTGTTTTGTAAATTATCTCTTTCATGGAGTGTTTGTTCTAGGCTACTAAGACCAAATTTTCTGCTTAACTTAAAATTAATGATAACTATACGCTATGTAATTCTTTTTCATTTGTTATTTTGTGGACATCATTGCATATTTTTTCTATATTTTTATTTTGTACTTCTTCACCCTCACTCCTACCTCATCCTTTCAACATTCACTTCCACCGTCTTTTGTGTAAAAACTTGTTCTTTCCTCACTTTGTCTTTCTTCATTAATTAGTGGACAATCAAACCCAAAAATGATCCCCACTTCCACATTTCCTACAACATGATTTACATTTTTTCCCCTGAAATATCCAAACTCCCCATTCCTTTTTATAATCCTGGATTAAATGTGATTCATCCTCACAGAAAGAAAAAAACATGCTTTTGGTTATCACCAGTACTTAACATTCCCTTTTTACTCAGTTATTACTATCATATTAGGCACATGCTGTAATTTGTTATTTCCTGCTTTTAAGTTACATAAACCTCCCATCCCCTACGTTTTTGTCATCCACAGCTTTTGTAATATTATGCACATCATGACATCAGCTAAGAAAAAAACATTTGTAATTCATTTGTAATTTGTACTCTCTTCTAAGTTGTTCTAAATTGTAATGATGTTTTTTAACTGTTTCTTTATTTTGATTTATGTAGTCGGTTGAAGGAGATATTTTGCTTCTCCATCCACATTCATTAACAAATGTTTCTGCTAAAGCAAATCTCTCAAACATTATTTCACAGAAAGGTTCAATTCCTATATTTATTAATATTCTAATGTAAGACAAAATGAATTGGTAAATCTGTTTATTTGCTGTTCGTACTTTGTTTTCACCATTGCAACAGGCTTTTTCCGCCAGCACTTAACAGCTCCTGTCTGTCTCCTCTGCACCTGCACATCTTTTTCTTTCTGCAGTCTTTAACTGGAACCTCTTACTGCTGCAGCATAAGTCTTTACTCTAGAAACTTTACTGTCAGTCTCTGTTTACTGTTCTCTATTCCATCTTCTCAAAGCCTAACAAAGAGCATACCCTTAAAACCAGTTACTTCACTGGCCAGACTTGCCCTCTGTATATCCATACCATCCCTTACATCATACTTTTGTATTTTTATCATCTCCTCACTGCTAGACATTTTGTCCATTACCAGTCTCCACTGCATGACTTCTGATTCTTCTGGTTTTGCTTCTTCCATCATTTTTTTAAACAGAGTCAGTCAGACCTCATGATGCCACTATATTCGACTCCAGTACATCTTTTTCCTTCTGAACTACAGTTCCTGTTTTCTCTTTATCCAGCTCATCTCTACTCACAGTTGCTATCTTGATTCAGTGATCACTGGTAACTACCCTCTGGTGCCATCTAGGGATCAAAATCAAAGATTAGAGGAAGATTCCCCAGTGCCCTGGCAAGTGTTTCTTTAGTCAGTAAGAGTGCCACCATAGGCCTAGTAGGACTAACTCAGTCAACAAACTATGTGTAAAAAAATAAAATAAAGAAATAACCCATCTTTACTGCCACTGGCAGGATGTGATGCTGTTCACTTCCCATCACTAATACCTCTTGGCTGCTATTCTATGCTTTTCTCCCCATCCACCCCTCAGCTAGTCTCATAACAGCTCTTACCCCCATCCTAGTTGAGCTCACCTACAATCTTCTAATGTTCCCCTCGCTCCTTGTAACTGCCATAAAATGACTCTCGGTTTACCTTTTATACAACTTGAAAGTCTCCTAATGCCATTTCCTTTCCTCTGCACCTCTATTTTGAGTCAGCAAAACTTTCCTTTTACAGTTCCTTTAAAATGTCATAAATAGTTAAAAAACAACTTCATAAACATTTGCCATGATTGTATTCCATCTCCAACAGTAAAAGGAAAAAATGAAATAAAAACTAAACAGTTCAACCAGTAACATATTGACCAAAACTATTCCCCCAACTGAAAGTTCAAGTTTATTTTGATATCTTTATACAAATTACTGGTAACATCAGTTAGATAAAGAAGAATAAACATAATAAACAATTAAATATACAGATTAAACAGATAATCAGCCCATGCAATCAAAAGTAGGTCTTCAGTGTCTGCCTAAAGCCGGCCAACAAGGGGCATTTTCAGAGCCACAGAGATAGCAGATTCCACAAATGAGGGACTTGATAGAAGAAAAAATAAAAACCTGAAGATTCACTGTTAACCCATGGAACTGCTAGCAGCATCTCAGAAGCTGAGCACAAAAATTATGTGCGGCAATAAAGTACAATAAACTTATTAAGAAAGCAGGGACATAAGCAATAAATATATAAAAAGACTAGCATTAAAATTTGTAAATTATCTCATAATGAATATAAAGCCAATGAAGGTTGCTTGGAACAGTTGTAATATGTTGGTAATGAGAAGTATTAGTAAGTAGCCTTGCTGCAGAATTATGGACCATCTGTAGGCAATCAAGCTTGGTACTAATTAGTCCCAGATGATGGGCTTCTCATTAGTCCAATTTGGAAGAAACCAGGGAATGAACAACAATTGAGATATCAATCTTGAGGTGATAAATGCTTAATTCTAGTGATATTGTCCAAATGGAAAAAGAAAGAGTTAACTTCAACCAACATTAGGTCCTAAAATGTTTGCTGTCAGTCAAGAAGAATACTAAGATTCCACATTTTATAAACAATTTCAAGCTTGGCACCTCTATACATGATATACTTGTATAACTTTATGGTAGTAGAATCTATCAAGGTTGAATGTACTGCTAGGGTCTCCATCTTTTTGGTGTTTCATTTTTCACTGATATTCAATTAACCAAGTATGTATGGCTTCAAGATTATCAACTGTTGAATACTCAGAGTCTCTTCTTGAGGAAGGCAAAAGAGATCTGGTTATTGTCAGCATAACAGTGGTATGCAAATTCCCTTTCCATTACAAGTAAGGAGGCCAAAGCAGAGCCCTGTGCTTTCTGCAGTTGAGATGGTATACGGAAAAGGAGTTAAGTCATGAACAGACCCTCCTCTGGGTATGGCCAGGCAGGTATAATATAACCTTGTGAAGGACCACAGTAGGAATGTTGATGCTTTGTCTGGATTCTGTGATCCACAGTAGTAAGACCAACATTATGTCATTCTGCTGATTTATTGCAATCATGAGATCACTAACTACTGTTATGAGATCAGTCTTATTACCATGACATATTCAAAAACCTGACTGGAAAGGATCTACTCCACTGGCAGTAAGTTAAATCTGTAATTGCTTTTAGACAATCTTCTCAGTAACTTTTCCTAAATTTTTGGTCATATCCAAAGATGGTTTCTTCAGAATGGGAATAACCAATGCCTCCTTCAAGGCTAAGTAAATAAACTGTCTCACAATGATGTAACCAAAGTATGGTAAATTACATGGCCTAATACATCAAAATAGGCCATCACTAGCCTAGATGGACAAAAATGCAGGCTGCACATTGGCAGAAGACAAGGAAACCATTCATATTGCACTTGAAAAAATTATTTAGCACATCCAGTTTTACCAAAAGGAAGAAGTTCTGCATATGTAAAAACAGTACATGATTTAATAAATATTCCTATATACTGAATTCTCCAATTATAGGCCCATAGCTATACTCTCTCCACTTGCAAAGATTATGGAAAAATGTATTCATAGACAACTTATGCACCACCTAATCCAAAATCATCTTATGGCAGACACTCAGCATGGCTTCCATCCTCATCACAGCACTACTTCAGCCCTCCTAGCCTTTACTAACACCATAAACCATAATAGCAACAATAATTATATATCCTCAGCCCTCTTTTTGGATCTTTCCAAGGCATTCGATATGGTTGATCTCCAACTTTTAATCCACACCCTGCAAACATTCTGTCTAGATACTGGAGCCCTCCAATGGTTTCAATCCTACCTGAATGGTCAACAGCAGACTGTTCTCTGGCAGAACAAACTCTCTAACCTTCTACCTAACACCCTTGGAGTACCACAAGGCTCTTTGCTGTTCTCCATCTTCATTGACGACCTTTATACTGTCATCCCAAAAGTCGGCTGTATCCAATATGCTGATGACTCTACTCTGATCTGCTCAGTCACATCTCCAGTAGAGTTATGGTCAGCTACCCAGACCATCTTTAATAGAATAGAAAACTCGCTTTCTGAACATCGTCTGATCCTAAATCCCAAAAAAACTAAAATGCTGTTATTTTCACCAACACATAGGTCTACCGCTTTCACCTTTACCATAAAATCAAATGATGGCACAATAATCTCCCCTGACCCATCTACTAAACTATTAGGTGTCATCATAGACAATAATCTAAGATTTGACCTACATGTTAACCAAACTATCAAAACCATCAATAAAAAACTAGGGTCACTTTACAGAATAAAAGCCTTCCTAACCCCTCCAGCTAAAATTGCCATAGCTTGCTCTCACTTTCTTTCAACCCTTCTGTATGCATCCCCTCTACTCTCGAATTTAAACAAGACTGTCCTTAACAAACTCTCAATTTGCTACAACCACATTGCCAGGTTTGCCACTGGGCTGCCTTTTAGGACACATCATTGCATCAATCTAAATCAGCTTGGGTGGCTTGAACTACCCAGCCTAATCCAGTATAACCAACTGATTATGGCCTATAAAATCCTCTATAATCCGGACAATACTCCTGCACTTAAAAATATTATCACCCCTATAACAATCCTAGACTGCTTCGATACTCTAACAAACTACTAATTCAGACTAGCAAAATTAATAACACAGCCAGTGATTCTCTCTTTGCAAACTCTGTAGGTAGATCCTGGAACTCTCTTCCAGCTGATATTACCTTACTTTCCACCTTAGGTCAATTTAAAACTAGACTCAAACAACATTTGTCACTTAACTAGCTATGTCAATTTATCAAGCCTGGCTAACTCTCTCTAGAATGTGTAAAAATCTGTTAACCAGTTTACTGTGTAATTTAATTTAATCCTGACGTGCTCTGGATTAACTGTAACCTGTGGAACTTGTTTAACTTGCTTACTTTTGTAATCTCTGTAAATAGTCTGTTTGTAATATGTAATGCTGGTATTATGTAATGCTGTATCTGCTTACCCTTGGAGCTTTTCTCCCCGGGCCTCCGCTCAAAATGGACATGCATCCAGTCAGACTAACCCAGTCAACAAATGTAAAATAAAAATAAAAAAATAAAATAAAACATTATATATTATATATTAATGCATGCAATTTCAGATACCTTCAACTACAGGCTTTAGCCATCCATCAGCAGTCCTATAACACAGCATTTAATAAAAATCCATGGTCAATTAATCTGGTACCTTATACAGCTGTCATCACAAACACCATAATCATCCTACTACATTCAGTCACCTACTCCAAATGAATGGACTAAGCAATGAGAACACTGGAATTAATAAGACTATTGGTGATGAAGATCATTCCTTTGTAACAGCTGATGGAGCAGATATCACGGAGTTAGAAGTTGGAGATTCTTTAGATCTGGTCAGAAAAGATATTCTTGTAATTGGAGATTCAGTTATTACATGAACTGGTATTTAACATTTACAGAGAATATAATGAACATCAAAGAGTGCTATGCTTGCCAGGAGCAAAAATAAAGGATGTGAGACAGGTCTTAGGATGCTTTACTGTAAGGAAGCTTGGATCTGTTTTTATTCATGTTGGTATAAATGGTCTCATCCACAAGGACTCTCTAATGGTTAGTAGGGAACTTACAGCCCCCTTAGATATGATTGCATATACATGTGTTAGGAGGTATTTTTTCACAAATCACATATACAAAGTCAGGTCACTGTGAATGAAAGGTTTTTTGGGTAAATACCTACATGAAAAAATGTCCCTTTTTTAAAAAATGAAAATTTGTAGAACATCCAAGCCTAAATTTGGGCACACACAGACAAGATGGCATGCACTTGTTAAGACCTGGGAAGAGAATTTTTGCAGCAGATATCTTGCAATATTTGACAAAACACAAGATGGAATTTTTGCCAGGTCACAAATTTAACATTTCATAGATAGCAACTTTTGATCTGTCTCTGATGGTTGTTAATGCTGGAAGCATTAATAATAAAGTTTTTGTTGTACTGTTTTCCACAAGACTGATGCTGTTATTGTTTGTAAAACATAGTTAAAGAAAAATCAGGTAGTGGTGTTATGATAGGAATTAAAGATAGTGATGAGACCTGTAATTATTACATGTTGAATGATAACATCAATACTACAGATTGTGTAACTATGACAATAAAGATAACCCTGTACAATTCTATACAACTACAAAAAATAAAATAAAAAAATAAAACAACCAGCTACTGACCCACATCAAATATTTATTTACGTTTCTAGCGCCTTGGCTATAAAGCCTTCAAGGAGTACCCAAACTAGTACAATGCAGCATTTAAAAATAAAACATAGAGTAACAATTATTCAATTAACCAATAAAACAAATAAATTAAATCAAATACTTCCAATTAACTTTACAATTTAAGCATAAAGGCATCACAGTGTTATATTAACCTGTAACAATTGTTGGAGTGTATAGGCCACCAAAGTCAAGTGTTGATGACCTAGAAAATTCATTAATTTCTTGTATAAAACACAGAAAGGAAGAATAATAGTGTCTGGAGACTTAAATTTACCAGAAATTGACTGGAATAATATTGATTCAGTAACTTTGGTAAATAAATCATTCACAGTGAATGTTCAGGAACAACAATTGCTTAAGATTGTAAAAAAACTCTACCAATGAACTGAACTTACTAGTTATTCTTTATGTTCCTAAATAAATTACTGTGCACTTCATCAAGAACTTAACAGTACCATT